>NW_022160666.1:0-328 GCF_008728515.1 Papio anubis | reverse complement strand
AGAAAACCAAACACCGCATGTTCTCACTCATAGGTGGGAACTGAACAATGAGATCACTTGGACTCGGGAAGGGGAACATCACACACCGGGGCCTATCATGGGGAGGGGGGGATGGGGGAGGGATTGCATTGGGAGTTATACCTGATGTAAATGACGAGTTGATGGGTGCAGCACACCAACAGGGCACAAGTATACATATGTAACAAACCTGCACGTTATGCACATGTACCCTACAACTTACAGTATATCTCATTGTGGTTTTGATTTGCATTTCTCTGATGGCCAAACTATCACAAGAACAGAAAACCAAACACCGCATGTTCTCACT
>NW_022160664.1:0-329 GCF_008728515.1 Papio anubis | reverse complement strand
CCACCTGGGGGCGGGGCCTTATGGAGAAACCCACCTGGGGGCGGGGCCTTATGGGGAGACCCACCTGGGGGCGGGGCCTTATGGGGAGACCCACCTGGGGGCGGGGCCTTATGGAGAAACCCACCTGGGGGCGGGGCTTTATGGGGAAACCCACCTGGGGGCGGGGCTTTATGGGGAGACCCACCCGGGGGCGGGGCCTTATGGGGAGACCCACCTGGGGGCGGGGCCTTATGGAGAAACCCACCTGGGGGCGGGGCTTTATGGGGAGACCCACCGGGGGGCGGGGCCTTATGGGGAAACCCACCTGGGGGCGGGGCCTTATGGAGAAA
>NW_022160663.1:0-329 GCF_008728515.1 Papio anubis | reverse complement strand
GGTGTATGTGGATTGCTGTAGTTGCTGGGGGTGTATGTGGATTGCAGCTTTGACCTCCTGGGCTCAAGAGATCCACCCACCTCAGCTCCACATACACCCCCAGCAACTATGGCAATCCACATACACCCCCAGCAACTAGAGCAATCCACATACACCCCCAGCAACTACGGCAATCCACATACACCCCCAGCAACTACGGCAATCCACATACACCCCCAGCAACGACGGCAATCCACATATACCCCCAGCAACTACGGCAATCCACATACACCCCCAGCAACGACGGCAATCCACATACACCCCTGGCAACTATGGGCATCCACATATAC
>NW_022160662.1:0-330 GCF_008728515.1 Papio anubis | reverse complement strand
TCATTGATAGCTTGATGGGGATGGCATTGAATCTGTAAATTACCTTGGGCAGTATGGCCATTTTAATGATATTGATTCTTCCTATCCATGAGCATGGTATGTTCTTCCATTTGTTTGTGTCTTCTTTTATTTCACTGAGCAGTGGCTTGTAGTTCTCCTTGAAGAGGTCCTTTACATCTCTTGTAAGTTGGATTCCTAGGTATTTTATTCTCTTTGAAGCAATTGTGAATGGAAGTTCATTCATGATTTGGCTCTCTGTTTGTCTATTACTGGTGTATCAGAATGCTTGTGATTTTTGCACATTAATTTTGTATCCTGAGACTTTGCTGA
>NW_022160661.1:0-330 GCF_008728515.1 Papio anubis | reverse complement strand
CTTAATTCTCTGTACCTCCCTTTCTTTCTTTCCTTCCTTCCTTCCTTTCTTTCTTTCTTTCTTCCTTTCTTCCTTTCTTTCCTTCCTTTCCTTCCTTTCCTTCCTTTCCTTCCTTTCCTTCCTTTCCTTCCTTTCCTTCCTTTCCTTCCTTTCTTTCCTTTCTTTCCTTTCTTTCTTTCTTTCTTTCTTTCCTTCTTTCTTTCTTTCTTTCTTTCTTTCTTTCTTTCTTTCTTTCTTTCTTTCTTTCTTTCTTTCTTTCTTTCTTTCTTTCTTTCTTTCTTTCTTTCTTTCTTTCTTTCTTTCTTTCTTTCTTTCTTTCTTTCTTTCTTT
>NW_022160660.1:0-330 GCF_008728515.1 Papio anubis | reverse complement strand
ATTCCAGAGAAATAAGGCTAGCAAACAGATCCACGAAATACAGATGTAACTCTGGGAGATGAATTAACAGAACCCTCAGCAGTTTCTCAGAAAGCTTCTTTCAAGATTTCATCTGAGGATATTTCCTCTTTCACCATAGCCCTCTATGGGCTTCCAAATATCACTTTGCCAATTCCACAAGAACTGTCTTAGCGAAAGGCTTGTGGAGGGGAAAGCTGTAATTCTGTGAGATGATTTCAAAGAACACAAAGAAGTTTCTCAGAAAGCTTCTTTCTCTTTGTTATCCGAGGATATTTCCTTTGGCC
Organism: Papio anubis; assembly: GCF_008728515.1. NCBI lineage: Eukaryota > Metazoa > Chordata > Mammalia > Primates > Cercopithecidae > Papio > Papio anubis. The sequence continues at coordinate 25 of NW_022160660.1, read as the reverse complement.
CTATAGTCTTCAAAGGGATCCGAAA
>NW_022160659.1:0-331 GCF_008728515.1 Papio anubis | reverse complement strand
TTTTTTTTTTTTTTTTGAGATGGAGTCTCAAAGTCTGAAGCAACCTCGGGCTCACTGAAACCTCATCCTCCCAGGTTCTAGTGATTCTCCTGACTCAGCCTCCTGAGTAGCTGGGACTACAGGTGCACACCACCACCACCAGCTAATTTTTTTTTTTTTTTTTTTTTTTTTGAGACGGAGTCTCACTGTGTTGCCCAGGCTGGAGTGCAGTGGCGCATCTCCACTCACTGCAAGCTCCGCTGCTTCCGGGGTTCATGCCCTTGTGCGCCTGCCACCACACCCGCCTAATTTTTTTTTTTGTATTTTTAGTAGAGACAGGGTTTCACCGTGT
>NW_022160658.1:0-24365 GCF_008728515.1 Papio anubis | reverse complement strand
CCCTTAAGATTTTTTCCTTCATTTCAACGTTGGTGAATCTGGTTATTATGTGTCTTGGAGTTGCTATTCTCGAGGAGTATCTTTGTGACATTCTCTGTATTTCCTGGATTTGAATGTTGGCCTGCCCTACTAGGTTGGGGAAGTTCTCCTGGATGATATCCTGAAGAGTGTTTTCCAACTTGGTTCCATTTTCCCCCTCACTTTCAGGGACCCCAATCAGACGTAGATTTGGTCTTTTTACCTAGTCCCATACTTCTTGCAGGCTTTGTTCATTTCTTTTTCTTCTTTTTTCTTTAGGTTTCTTTTCTCACTTCATTTCATTCATTTGATCCTCAATCGCTGATACTCTTTCTTCCAGTCGATCAAGTCGGATACTGAAGCTTGTGCATTTGTCACTTATTTCTCGTGTCATGATTTTCATCTCTGTCCATTTGTTTATGTCCTTCTCTGCATTAATTATTCTGGTTATCAATTCTTCTACTCTTTTTTCAAGATTTTTAGTTTCTTTGCGCTGGGTACGTAATTCCTCCTTTAGCTCTGAGAAGTTTGATGGACTGGAGCCATATTCTCTCATCTCGTCAAAGTCATTCTCTGTCCAGCTTTGATCCGTTGGTCGTGATGAGCTGCGTTCCCTTGGAGGGGGAGATGCGCTCTTATTTTTTGAATTTCCAGCTTTTCTGCCCTGCTTTTTCCCCATCTTTGTGGTTTTATCTGCCTCTGGTCTTTGATGATGGTGATGTACTGAGGGGGTTTTGGTGTAGGTGTCCTTCCTGTTTGATAGTTTTCCTTCTAACAGTCAGGACCCTCAGCTGTAGGTCTGTTAGAGATTGCTTGAGGTCCACTCCAGACGCTGTTTGCCTGGGTGTCAGCAGTAGAGGCTGCAGAAGATAGAACACTACTGAACAGCGAGTGTACCTGTCTTATTCTTGCTTTGGAAGCTTCCTCTCAGGGGTGTACTCCACCGTATGAGGTGTGGGGTGTCGATCTGCCCCTAATGGAGGATGTCTCCCAGTTAGACTACTCAGGGGTCAGGGACTCACTTGAGCAGGCAGTCTGTCCATTCTCAGATCTCAACCTCCGTGTTGGGAGATCCACTGCTCTCTTCAAAGCTGTCAGACAGAGTTGCTTGCGTCTGCAGAAGTTTCTGCTGCTTTTTGTTGTTGTTTTTGTTGTTGTTGTTTAGCTGTGCCCTGTCCCCACAGGTGGAGTCTACAGAGACTGACAGCCCTCTTGAGCTGCTGTGAGCTCCACCCAGTTCAATCTTCCCAGGGCTTTGTTTACCTACTTAAGCCTCAGCAATGGTGGGCGCCCCTCCCCCAGCCTGGCTGCTGCCTTGCAGTTAGATCACAGACTGCTGTGCTAGCAATGAGGAAGGCTCCGCGGGTGTAGGACCCTCCCGGCCAGGTGTGTGATATAATCTCCTGGTGTGCCCGTTTGCTTAAAGCGCAGTATTGGCGTGGGAGTTACCCAATTTTCCAGGTGTTGTGTGTCTCAGTTCCCCTGGCTAGGAAAAGGGATTCCCTTCCCCCTTGTGCTTCCCAGGTGAGGTGATGCCTCGACCTGCTTCAGCTCTCACTGGTCGGGCTGCAGCAGCTGACCAGCACCGATTGTCAGCACTTCCCAGTGAGATGAACCCAGTACCTCAGTTGATAATGCAGAAATCACCTGTCTTCAGTGTCATTCGTGCTGGGAGCTGGAGACTGGAGCTGTTCCTATTCGGCCATGTTGCTCCGTCTTTCTCTCTTCCACGTTTTTAATTGAGAATATTTCCTTTCTCAGCACAGGCCTCAATGCGATCCAATATATCCCCTCTTACATTCCCCAAAGACAGTGGTAATAGACTGCTCCATGATGTGAAAGTATAACTCTCTAAAACGAACTCATACATCATAAAGCGGTTTCTCAGAAAGCTTCCTTCTAGTTTTCATTTAAGGATATTTCCTGTTTCACCATAGGCCTCAATGCCCTCCCAAATATCACTATGCAGATTCCACGAAAACAGTGTTAGCAAACTGCTTCATGAAGATAAAGGTGTCACTCTGTGAGATGAACTCACACATCACAAAGCAGTTTCTCAGAAAGCTTCTTTCTGGTTTTTATCTAAGGATATTTCCTATGTCTGAGGAGTCTTCATAGCGATCCAAATGATCACTTCTGAGATTCCACAGAAACAGGGCTAGCAAACAGTTCCACGAAATACAAGTGTAATTCAGTGAGTTGAATTCACACATCAGAAACAGTTTCTCAGAAAGCTTCTTTCTTTTTTCAGCTGAGGCTATTTGTGGTCTCAAAACGCGCTAGTGTGTCTCATTGCACATTCTGCGAAAACACTGTTAGCAAGCTTCTCACTGAAAACAATAATGTCACTCTGTGAGCTGAATTCACCCACAACAAAGCAGTTCCTGAGAAGGCCTCTCTGCAGTTTTTATCTGAGGATATTTCATTTTTCACCATGGGTTTCAACGATATTCAAGGTATCACTTCTGAGATTCCACAAAATCAGCGCTAGCAAACTCCTCCATCAAAGAGTGGTTTAACTGTGGGAAAGGAATTCACACATCACAGAGTAGTTTCGCAGAAAGCTTCTTCCACCTTATTTAATTGAGGATATTTCCTTTGACCATATACCTTCATTGTGAATGGAAAAATCCCTTCCCAGACTCAACAAAAAGAGTGGTAACAGAATGCTCCATGAAAGGAAAGTGTATCTCTGTGAGATGAATTCACACATCAGATAGCAGTTTCTCAGAAACCTTCTTTCCAGTTTTCATCTGAGGATATTTCCTTTTTCACTACAGGTCTCAATGTGCTCCACAATATCACTTTGCAGATTCCACGAAAACAGTGTTAGGAAAGTGCTTCATGGAGAGAAACGTGTAAACCTGTGAGATGAAGTCACACATCACAAAGTAGTTTCTCAGAAAGATTCTGTTTAGTTTTTATCAGGGGATATTTCCTTTATCACCTTAGGCTTCATGGCGCTAAGAAATGTCTCATTGTAGATTTCAAGGAAAGTGTGTTAGCAAACTGATCAATGAAAACAACATTGTAACTCTGTGAGTTGCATTCACACATCGCAATGCAGTTTCTCCGAATGCTTCTTTAAACTTTTCATCTGAGGATATATCCTTTTTCAACATATCCCTCAATGTGCTCCCAAATATCACTTTTCAGATTCCACGAAGACAGTGTTAGCAAACTGCTTCATGAAGAGAAAGGTGTAGCTCTGTGAGATGAATTCAAACATCAGAAAGAAGTTTCTCAGAAAGCTTCTTTCCAGTTTTCATCTGAGGATATTTCCTTCATCTGTGGAGTCTTCATAGCGATCCAAAATATCACTTCTCAGATTCCACAAAAAGAGTGTTAGCAAACGACTCCACGAAATACATGTGTAACTCTGTGAGATGAATACACACACCAAAAAGCAGTTTCTCAGAAAGCTTCTTTCTGGGATTTATCTGAGGATATTTCCTCTGTCTGAGGAGTCTTCATAGCGATCCAAAATATCACGTCTGAGATTCAACAAAAACAGCGTTAGCAAACTCCTCCATCAAAGAATGGTTTAACTCTGTGAAATGAATTCACACATCACAGAGCAGTTTTGCAGAAAGCTTCTTTCACCTTTTTAAATTGAAGATATTTCCTTTGACCGTATAGCCTTCATAGCGAACACAAATATCCCTTCCCAGACTCAACAAAAAGAGTGGTAACAGAATGCTCCATGAAAGGAAAGTGTATCTCTGTGAGATGAACTCACACATCAGATAGCAGTTTCTCAGAAACCTTCTTTCCAGTTTTCATCTGAGGATATTTCCTTTTTCACCTCAATGCGCTCTGAAATATCACTTAGCAAATTCCAGGAAAACTGTCTTAGGAAACTGCTTCATGGAGAGAAACGTGTAAACCTCTGAGATGAATCCACACATGACAAAGCAGTTTCTCAGAAAGCTTCTGTCTAGCTTTTATAGGACGATATTTCCTTTGTCACTGTAAGCTTCATGGCACTAAAAATATCCCATTGTAGATTTCAAGGAAAGTGTGTAAGCAAACTGATGAATGAAAAGAACACTGTAACTCAGTGAGTTGCATTCACACATCACAATGCAGTTTCTCAGAACGCTTCTTTAAACTTTTCATCTGAGGATATATCCTTTTTCACCATATCCCTCAGTGCATGCCCAAATATCACTTTTCAGATTCCACAAAGACAGTATTAGCAAACTGCTTCATGTAGAGAAAGGTGTAACTCTGTGAGATGAATTCACACATCACAAAGAAGTTTCTCAGAAAGCTTCTCTCCAGTTTTCATCTGAGGATATTTCTGTTTTCACCACAGGCCTCAATGCACTCCCAAATATCACATTGCAGTTTCCACGAAAACAGTGTTAGCAAACTGCTCCATGAAGACTAAGGTGTAACTCTCTGAGATGAATTAACACATCACAAAGAAGTTTCTCAGAAAGCTTCTTTCACGTTTTTAATTGAGAATATTTCCTTTCTCAGCATAGGCCTCAATGCAATCCAATATATCCCTTCTCACATTCCCCAAAGACAGTGGTAATAGATTGCTCCATGATGTGAAAGTATAACTCTCTAAAATGAACTCTCACATCATAAAGCGGTTTCTCAGAAAGCTTCCTTCTAGTTTTCATCTATGGATATTTCCTGTTTCACCACAGGCCTCAATGCGCTCCTAAATATCACTGTGTAGATTCCACGAAAACAGTGTTAGCATACTGCTTCATGAAGAGAGAGGTGTCACTCTGTGAGATGAATTCACACATCACAAAGCAGTTTCTTAGAAAGCTTCTTTCTGGTTTTTATCTGAGAATATTTCCTCTGTCTGAGGAGTCTTCATAGCGATCCAAAATATCACTTCTGAGATTCCACAAAAAAAGGGCTAGCAAATGGTTCCACAAAATACATGTGTACTCTGTGAGATGAATTCACACATCACAAGGCAGTTTCTCAGAAAACTTCATTCTGCTTTTTATCCGAGGATATTTCCTTTGGCCGTATAGTCTCCAAAGCAATTTGAAATGTCCGTTCTCAGATTTCACAAAATCAGGGCTAGCAAACGGCTCCACGAAATACAGGTGTAATTCAGTGAGTTGAATTCACACATCAGAAACAGTTTCTCAGGAAGCTTCTTTCTTTTTTCAGCTGATGCTATTTGTGGTCTCCAAGCGCCTCTGTGTATCTCATTGCACGTTCTGCAAAAACACTGTTAGCAAGCTTTTCACTGAAAACAATGATGTCACTATGTGCACTCAATTCACCCACAACAAAACAATTTCTGAGAAGGCCTCTCTGTAGTTTTTATCTGAGGATATTTCATTTTTCACCATGGGATTCAACGATTTTCAAGATATCACTTCTGAGATTCCACAAAAACAGCACTAGCAAACTCCTCCATCAAAGAGTGGTTTAACTCTGTGAAATGAATTCACACAGCACAGAGCAGATTCGTAGAAAGGTTCTTTCACCTTTTTTACTTGAGGATTTTTTTTTGACCATATAGCCTTCATAGCGAACGCAAATATCCCTTCCCAGACTCAACAAAAAGAGTGGTAACGGAATGCTGTATGAAAAGAAAGTGTATCTCTGTGAGATGAATTCACACATCAGATAGCAGTTTCTCAGAAACCTTCTTTCCAGTTTTCATCTGAGGATATTTCCTTCATCCAATGCGTGTTCATACCATTCCAAACAATCACTTCACAGATTCCACAAAAAGATTGCTAGCCAACGGCTACACGAAATACATGTGTAACTCTGTGAGATGAATACACACATCACAAAGCAGTTTCTCAGAAAGCTTCTTTCACCTTTTTATCCGAGGATATTTCCTTTGTCATTGTAAGGTTCATGGAGCTAAGAAATATCCCATTGCACATTTCGAGAAAACAGTGTTAGAAACTTATCAATGAAAAGAAAGTTGTAACTCTGTGAGGTACACTCACACACTACAATACAGTTTCTCAGAATGCTTCTTTCCAGTTTTCATCTGAGGATATTTCCTTTTTCTTCACAGGCTGCAATGCGCTCCCAAATATCACTTTGCAGATTCCACGAAAACTATGTTAGAAAACTGCTTCACGGAAAGACACGTGTAAACCTGTGAGATGAATTCGCACATCACAAAGAAGATTCTCAGAAAGCTTCTTTCCAGTTTTCATCTGAGGATATTTCCTTTTTCACCACAGTCCTCAATGTGCTCCCAAATATCGCTTTGCAGATTCCATGGAAACTGTGTTAGAAAACTGCTTCATGGAGAGAAATGTGTAAACCTATGAGATGAATTCACGCATCACAAAGAAGTTTCTCAGAAAGCTTCTTTCCAGTTTGTATCTGAGGATATTTCGTTTTTCACCACAGTCCTCAATGTGCTCCCAAATATCACTTTGCATATTCCATGAAAACTGTGTAAGGAAACTGCTTCATGGAGAGAAACATGTAAACATGTGAGATAAATTCACACATCACAAAGAAATTCCTCAGGAAGCTTCTGTCTAGTTTTTATCGGAGGATATTTCCTTTGTCACCATAAGCTTCATGGTGCTAAGGAATATCCCTTTGTAGATTTCAAGGAAAGAGTGTTTGCAAACTGATCAATGAAAAGAACACTGTAACTCTGTGAGTTGCATTCACACATCACAGTGCAGTTTCTAAGAATGCTTCTTTAAACTTTTCATCTGAGGATATATCCTTTTTCACCTTATCCCTCAATGCGCTCCCAAATGTTGCTTTTCAGATTCCACGAAAACAGTGTTAGCAAACTGCTTCATGTAGAGAAACATGTAATCCTGTGAAATGAATACACACATCACAAAGCAGTTTCTCAGAAAGCTTCTTTCTCGTTTTTATCTGAGGATATTTCCTTTGTCACCATAAGCTTCATAGTGCTAAGAAATATCCCATTGCACATTTCAAGAAAACAGTGTTGGCAAACTGATCAATGAAAAGAAAAGTGTAACTCTGTGAAGTGCATTCATACATCACAATGCAGTTTCTCAGAAAGGTTCTATCCATTTTTCATCTGAGGATATTTCCTTTTTCTCCACAGGCCTCCCTGTGCTCTGCAATATCACTTTGCATATTCCACGAAAACTGTATTAGTAAACTGCTTCATGGAGAGAAACGTGTAAACCTGTGAGATGAATTCACACATCACAAAGCCGTTTCTCAGAAAGCTTCTCTCAAGTTTTTATCGGAGGATATTTCCTTTGTCACCATAAGCTTCATATCGCTAAGAAATATCCCATTGTAGATTTCAAGGAGAGAGTGTTAGCAAACTGATGAATGAAAAGAACACTCTAAATCTGTGAGTTACAGTGACACATCACAATGCCGTTTCTCAGAATGCTTCTTTCCAGTTTTCATCTGAGGATATATCCTTTTTCACCATATCCCTCACTGCACTCCCAAATATCACTTTTCAGATTCCACAAAAACAGTGTTAGCAAATTGCTTCATGAAGAGAATAGTGTAACTCTGTGAGATGAATTCACACATCAGATAGCAGTTTCTCAGAAAGCTTCTTTCTAGTTTTTTTCTGAGGATATTTCCCTCTTCACCATAGGCCTCAATGAGCTACAAAATACCACTTTGCTCATTCCACAAACACAGTGTTAGTAAACTGCTTCATGGAGAGAAAAGTGTAACTCTGAGAGATGGTTTCACGTATCACAAAGCACTTCCTCAGCAACCTTCTTTCCAGGTTTTATATGAGGATATTTCCTTCGTCTATATAAGCTACATTGCACTAAGAAATATCCCATTGCAGACTTCAAGAAAACAGTGTTGGCAAACTGATCAATGAATAGAAAAGTGTAATTCTGTGGGTTGCATTCACACATCACACTGCAGTTTCTCAGAACGCTTCTTTCCAGTTTTCATCTGAGGATACATCCTTTTTCACCATAGCCCTCAAAGGGCTCCCAAATATCACTTTGCAGATTTCTCGAAAACAGTGTTAGCAAACTGCTTCATGAAAAGAAAAATATAACTCTGTGAGCTGAATTCACACATCACAAAGCAGATTCTCAAAGGCTTCATTCTGGTTTTTATCTGAGGATATTTCCCATGGCCGTATAGTCTTCAAAGCGATCCGAAATATCAGTTCTCAGATTCCACATAAACAGTGTGAGCAAACGCCTCCATGTAATACAGGTGTAACTCAGTGAGTTGAATTCACACATCACAAAGCAGTTTCTCGGAGAGCTTCTTTCTTTTTTCAGCTGCGGATATTTCTGGTTTCAAAGCACCCCCGTGTGTCTCATTGCATTTTCTGCGGAAAAAACTGTTAGCAAACTTCCCAATGAAAACAAAGATGTAACTCTGTGAGCTGAATTCACCTACAACAAAGTAGTTTCTGAGAAGCCTTCTCTGCAGCTTTTATCTGAGGGTAGTTCATTTTTCACCATGGGATTCATTGATATCCAAGATATCACTTGTGAGATTCCACAAAAACAGTGCTAGCAAACTCCTCCATGAAAGAGTGGTGTAACTCTCTGAAATGAATTCACACATCACAAAGTAGTTTCGCAGAAAGCTTCATTCTGGTTTTTCTCTGAGGATATTTCCTTTGTCCTTAAACTCTTCAAACTGATCTGAAATATCAGTTCTCAGAATCCACAAAAACAGTGTTACCAAACGGCTCCACGAAATGCATGTGTAACTCTGTGAGATGAATTCACACATCACAAAGCAGTTTCTCAGAAAGCCTCTTTCTCGTTTTTATCTGAGGATATTTCCTTTGTCTCCATAACGCTCATTGCGCTAAGAAATATCCCATTGCAGATTTCAAGAAAACAGTGTTGTCAAACTGATCAATGAAAAGAAAAGTGTGACTCTGTGAGTTGCATTCACGCATCACAGTGCAGTTTCTCAGAACGCTTCTTTCCAGTTTTCATCTGAGGATATATCCTTTTTCCCCATAGTCCTCAATGCGCTCCCAAATATCACTTAGCAGATTCCAGGAAAACAGTGCTAGCAAACTGCTTCATAAAGAGAAAGGTGTAACTCTGTGAGATGAATTCACACATCACAAAGAAGTTTCTCAGACAGCTTTTTCTCGTTTTTATCTGAAGATATTTCAGTTCTCAATGCTCTCCCATATATCTCATTGCAGATTCTGTAAAAAAAGTGTTAGCAAACATCTCAATAAAAGCAATAGTGTAACTCTGTGAGGTGAATTCACACACCACAAAGCAGTTTCTGAGAAGGCTTCTCTCCAGGTTTTATCTGAGGATATTTCATTGTTCATCATGGGATTCAATGATATCCAAAATATCACTTCTGAGATTCCTCAAAAATAGTGCCAGCAAACTCCTCCATGAAAGTGTGGTGTAACTTTGTCAGATGAATTCACGCATCATAAAGCAGTTTCTCAGAAAACCTCTTTCTGGTTCTTATCTGAGGATATTTCCTTTGTCTGAGGAGTCTTCATAGCGATCCAAAATTTGACTTCTCATATTCCAGAAAAACACTGCTAGCAAACGGCTCCACGAAACACATGTATAACTCTGTGAGATGAATACACACATCACAAAGCAGTTTCTCAGAAAGCTTCTTTCACGTTTTTAATTGAGGATATTTCCTTTCTCATCATAGGCCTCAATTCAATCCAAAGTATCCCTTCTCAGATTCCCCAAAGACAGTGGTAATAGACTGCTCCATAAAACGTAAGTGTAACTCTGTGAAATCAATTCACACATCAGAAAGCAGTTTCTCAGAAAGCTTCCTTCTAATTTTCATTTGAGTATACTTCCTTTTTCACCAGAATCCTCAATGCTCTCCTAAATATCACTTTGCAGATTCCATGAAAACAGTGTTAGGAAACTGTTTCATGGGGAGAAACGTGTAAATCTGTGAGATGAATTCACACATCACAAAGCAGTTTCTCAGGAATTTTCTTTCTCGTTTTTATCTGAGGATATTTCCTTTGTCACCATAGGCTTTATGGCGATAAGAATTATCCCATTTCAGATTTTCTGTAAACAGTGTTAGTAAACTGATCAATGAAAAGAAAAGTGTAACTCTGTGAGTTGCATTCACACATCACAATGCAGTGTCTCAGAACGCTTCTTTCCAGTTTTCATCTGAGGATACTTCCTTTTAAACCATAGCCCTCAATGAGCTGCCAAATATCACTTTTCAGATTCCATGATAACAGTGTTAGTAAACTTTTTCATGAAGAGAAAGGTGTAACTCCATGAGATGAATTCATACATCACAAAGAAGTTTCTCAGAAAGCTTCTTTCTCGTTTTTATCTGAGGATATTTCAGTTCTGAATGCACTCCCGTATATCTCTTTGCAGATTCTGTGAAAACAGTGTTAGCAAACATCCCAATGAAAGCAATAGTGTAATCTGTGAGGTGAATTCACACACCACAAAGCAGTTTCTGAGAAGGCTTCTCCACAGGTTTTATTTTATTCAATGATATCCAAAACATCACTTCTGAGATTCCTCAAAAATAGAGCTAGCAAACTCCTCCATGGAAGAGTGTTGTAACTTTGTGAGATGAATTCATGCATCATAAAGCAGTTTCTCAGAAACCTTCTTTCTGGTTTTTATCTGAGGATATTTCCTTTGTGTGAGGAGACTTCAGAGCCATCCAAAATATCACTTCTCAGATTCCACAAAAACAGTGCTAGCAAACAGCTCCATGAAATACATATGTAACTCTGTGAGATGAATTCACACATCACAAAGCAGTTTCTCAGAAAGCTTCATTCTGGTTTGTATCTGACGATATTTCCTTTGTACAGTCCTCAAAGCAGTCTGTAATATCAATTCTCAGATTCCACAAAACAGGGATAGCAAACTGCACTATGAAATGCAGGTGTAACTGTGAGTTGAATTCACACATCAGAAAGCAGTTTCTCAGAAAGCTTCCTTCTAGTTTTCATTTGAAGATATTTCCTTTTTCACCACATGCTTCAATGTGCTCCCAAATATCACTTTGCTGATTCCACGACAACAGTGTTAGCACACTGCTTCATGAAGATTAAGGGGTAACTCTTTGAGAAGAATTAACACATCACAAAGACATTTCTCAAGAAGCTTCTCTCACCTTTTCAATTGAGGATATTTCCTTTCTCAGTGCAGTGCTCAATGCCATCCAAAATATTGTTTCTCAGATTTTGCAAAGACAGTGCTAATAGATTGCTCCATGAAACGAAATTGCAACTCTATGAAATGAATTCACACATCAGAAAGCAGTTTCTCAGAAAGCTTCTTTCTGGTTTTCATCTGAGGATATATCCTTTTACACCATAGGCCTCAGAGCACTTCCAAATATCACTTTGCAGATTCCATGAAAACTGTGTTGGCAAGCTGCTTCATGGAGAGAAAAGTGTAACTCTGTGAGATGAATTCACACATCACAAAGCAGTTTCTCAGAAAGCTTCTTTCTCATTTTTATCGGAGGATATTTCTCTTGTCTCTGCAAGCTTCATGGCGCTAAGAAATATCCCATTGTAGATTTCAAGAAAACAGTGTTGGCAAACTGATCAATGAAAAGAAAAGTGTAACTCTGTGAGTTTCATTCACACATCACAATGCAGTTTATCAGAATGCTTCTTTCCAGCGTTCATCTGAGGATATTTCCTTTTTCACCAGAGCCCTCAAGGCGCTCCCTAATATCAGTTTGCAGATTCTGGGAAAACAGTGTTAGCAAACTGCTTCAGGAAGAGAAATGTGTAACTCTGTGAGATGAATTCACACATCACAAATAAGTTCCTCAGAAAGCTTCTTTCTCGTTTTTATCTGAGGATATTTGAGTTCTCTATGCACTCCGTATATCTCATTGCAAATTCTGTGAAAACAGTGTTAGCAAAGTTCTCAATGAAAGCAATAGTGAGACTGTGAGATGAGTTCACACACCATAAAGCAGTTTCTGAGAAGGCTTCTCTCCAGGTTTTATCTGATGATATTTCATTTTTCATCATAGGATTCAATGATTTCCGAAATGTCACTTCTGAGATACCTCAAAAACAGTGCTAGCAAACTCCTCCATTACAGAGTGATGTATTATTGTGAGGTGAATTCAAGCATCATAAAGCAGTTTCTCAGAAAGCTTCTTTCTGATTTTTATCTGAGGATATTTCCTTTGTCTGAGGAGTTTTCATAGCGATCCACAATATCACTTCTCAGATTCCACAAAAACAGGACTAGCAAATGGCTCCATGAAATACATGTGTAACTCTATGAGATGTATTCACACGTCACAAAGCAGTTTCCCAGAAACTTCATTCTGGTTTTTATCTGAGGATATTTCCTTTGACCGTATAGTCTTCAAAGCAATCCGAAATAGCAGTTCTCAGATTCCACAAAAAACGGGGCAAGGAAACGACTCCATGAAATACAGGTGTAACTCTGTGAGTTGAATTCATACATCAGAAAGCCATTTCTCAGAACGCTTCTTTCTAGTTTTCATCTCAGTATTTTTCCTTTTTCACCATATGCCTCAATGGGTTCCCAAATATCACTTTGCAGATCCACAAAAACAGTGTTAACAAACTGCTTCATGGAGAGAACAGTGTAACTCTGTGAGATGAACTGACACATCACAAAGCAGTTTCTCAGAAAGATTCTTTCCCGTTTTTATCTGAGGATATTTCCTTTGTCACCGTAAGCTTCATTGCGCTAAGAAATATCCCATTGCAGACTTCAAGTAAACAGTGTTGGCAAACTGATCAATGAAAAGAACAGTGTAACTCTGTGAGTTGCATTCACACATCACAGTGCAGTTTCTCAGAATGCTTCTTTAAACTTTGCATCTGAGAATACATCGTTTTTCACCATAGCCTAAAATGTGCTACCAAATATCACTTTGCAGGTTCCACGAAAACTGTGTTAACAAACTGCTTCATGAAGAGAAAGGTGTAAGTCTGTGAAATGAATTCACACATCACAAGGAAGTTTCTCAAAAGCTTCTTTCTCATTTTTACCTGAGGATATTTCAGTTCTCAATGCACTCCCATATATCTAATTGCAGATGCTGTGAAAACAGTGTTAGCAAACATCTCAATGAAAGTAGTCGTGTAACTCTGTGAGGTGAATTCACACACCGCAAAGCAGTTTCGGAGAACGCTTCTCTCTATTTTTTATCTGAGTTTATTTCATTATTCACCATGGAATTCAACGATATCTAAAATTCTCTTCTGAGATTCCACAAAAACAGTGCTAGCATACTCCTCCATGAAAGAGTGGTGTAATTCTGTGAAATGAATTCACACATCACAAAGCAGTTTCTCAGAAAGCTTCTTTCTGGATTTTATCTGAGGACATTTCCTTTGTCCTTATACTCTTCAAACCGATCCGAAATATCAGTTCTCAGAATCCACAAAATCAGTGCTAGCAAACGGCTTCACGAAATAGTGGTGTATCTCTGTTAGATGAATTCACACATCACAAAGCAGTTTCTCAGAAAACTTCTTTCTGATTTTTATCTGAGGATATTTCCTTTGTCCGTATAGTCTTCATAGTGATCCAAAATATCCCTTCTCAGATTCCCCGAAAACAGTGGTAACAGACTGCTCCATGAAACGAAAGTGTAACTCTATGAGATGAATTCACACATCAGATAGCAGTTTCTCAGAAAGCTTCTTTCTACTTTTCATCTGAGGATATTTCCTTTTTCACCATAGGCCTAAATGCGCTCCAAAAGATCAGTTTGCAGATTCAATGAAAACAGTGTTAGCAAACTGCTTCATGGAGAGAAAAGTGTAGCTCTGTGAGATGAATTCACACATCACAGAGCAGTTTCTCAGAAAGCTTCTTTCTCATTTTTATCTCCAGTTATTTCCTTTGTCTCTGTAAACTTCATTGCTCTAAGAGATATCACATTGCAGATTTCAAGAAAAAAGTGTTGGCAAACTGATCAATGAAAAGAAAAGTGTAACTCTGTGAGTTGCATTTACTCATCACAATGCAGTTTCTCAGAACGCTTCTTTACAGTTTTCATCTGAGGATATATCTTTTTTCACCATAGTCCTCAATGTGCTCCCAAATATTACTTTTCACGTTCCATGAAAACAGTGTTAGCAAACTGCTTCATGAAGAGAAAGGTGTAATTCTGTGAGATGAATTCACACATCACAAATAAGTTTCTCAGAAAGCTTCTTTCTCGTTTTTATCTGAGGATATTTCAGTTCTCAATGCACTCCCGTATATCTCATTGCAAATTCTGTGAAAGCAGTGTTAGCAAACTTCTCAATGATAGCAGTAGTGTACCTCTGTGAAGTGAATTCACACACCACAAAGCAATTTCTGAGAATGCTTCTCTCCAGGTTTTATCTGAGGATATTTCATTATTCACAATGGGATTCAATGATATCCAAAATATCACTTCTGAGATTCCTCAAAAATAGTGCTAGCAAACTTCTCCATGAAAGAGTATTGTAACTTTGTGAGATGAATTCACGCATCATATAGCAGTTTCTCAGAAAGCTTCTTTCTGGTTTTTATCTGAGGATAATTCCTTTGTCCCAGGAGTCTTCATAGAGATCCAAAATATCACTTCTCAGATTCCACAAAAACAGTGCTAGCAAATGGCTCCATGAAATACATGTGCAACTCTGTGAGATGAATTCACCCAGCACAGAGCAGTTTCTCAGAAAGCTTCATTCTGGTTTTTGCCTGAGGATAGTTCCTTTGATCGTATAATCTTCAAAGCGATCTGAAATATCAGTTCTCAGATTCCACAAATACAGGGCTAGCAAACGGCTCCATGAAATACAGGTGTATCTCAGTGAGTTGAATTCACACTTCAGAAAGCAATTTCTCAGAAAGCTTCTTTCTAATTTTCATCTGAGGATATTTCTTTTTTCACAACAGGCTGCAATATGCTCCCAAATATCACTTTGCAGATTCCACGAAAACAGTGTTGGCCAACTGCTTCATGAAGACTAAGGTGTAACTCTGTGAGATGAATTCACACATCACAAAGCAGTTTCTCAGAATGCTTCTTTCTGATTTTTATCTGAGGATATTTCCTTTTTCACCATAGGCCTCAATGCACTCCCAAATATCACTTTGTAAGTTCTACGAAAACCGTGTTAGCAAACTGCTACATGAAGAGAAAAGTGTGACTCTGTGAGATGAATTCACACATCACAAAGCAGTTTTTCAGAAAGCTTCTTTCTCATTTTTATCTGAGGATATTTCCTTTGTCACCATTGGCCTCAATGCACTCTCAAATATCCCTTTTCAGACTCCAAGAAAACAATGTTGGCAAACTGCTCAATGAAAAGAATGGTGTAACTGTGTGAGATGAAATCACATATCACAAAATGGTTTCTCAGAAAGCTTCTTTCTATTTTTTATCTGAGGATATTTAAGTTGTCACCTTAGGCCTCAATGCACTTCCAAGTATCCCATTGTAGATTCCATGAAAACGATGTTGTCAAACTGCTCCATGAAGAGGAACGTGTAACTCTGTGAGGTGATTTCAAGCACCACAAAGAAGTTTCTCAGAAAACTTCTTTCTAGTTTTTATTGGAGGATATTTCCTTTGTCATCATAGGCTTAATTGTGATTGAATCTATCCCTTCTCAGATTCCCCAAAAGCAGTCCTAGCAAGCTGCTCCAGGAAGAGAACCCTGAAACTCTGTGAGATAAATTATCACAACACAAAGCGGTTTCTCAGAAAGCGTCTTTCTAGTTGCTATCTGGGGATATTTGATTTTTCACCATAGGCTTCAATGTACTCTGAGTATCCTACTGCTGATTCCAGGAAACCTGTGTTAGTAAACTGCTCCATGAAAATAATGCTGTATCTCTTTGAGATGCATTCACACATCACAAAGCAGTTTCTCAGAAAACTTCTTTCTAGTTTTTATGTGAGGATATTTCCTTTGTCACCATAGTCTTCAAGGAGATCCAAAATATCCCTTCACAGATTCCCTAAAAATAGCACTACCAAACTGCTCCATGAAAAGAATCATGTAATTCAGGGAGATGAATTCACACATCACAAAATTGTTTCTCAGAAAGCTTCTTTCTAGTTTCTATCAGTGAATATTTACTTTTTCACCATAAGCCTCAAAATGATCCCAAATATCCCATTGCAGATTCCAAGATAAACGTTTTAACAAATGGTGCAATGAAAAGAACTGTGTAACTATGTGAGACGAATTCACACATCACAAAGCAGTTTCTCAGAAAGCTTCTTTCTACTTTTTTTCTGAGGATATTTCCTTTGTCACCATAGGCCTCAATGCACCCTCAAATATCCCTTTGCAGTTTCCACCAAAACAATGTTAGCAAACTGCTCCATCAATAGCATTGTGTAATTCTGTGACATGACTTCACACATCACAAAGAAGTTTCTCAGAAACTTCTTTTTAGTTTTTATCAGAGGATATATCCTTTGCCACCACAGGCTTCAATGTGCTCCCAAATATCCCATTGCAGATTCCAAGAAAACAGTGTCAGCAAACTGCTCAGTGAAAAGGACAGTGTAACACTGTGAGATAAACTCACACATCACAAAGCAATTTCTCTGAAAGCCTCTTTTTGGGTTTTATCTGAGGTTATTTCCCTTGTCAACATAGGCTTCAAGTTGCTCCCATAGATGCTGTTGCAGATTCCATGAGAACTTTGTTAGCAAACTACTCCATGAAAAGAAATGTGTACCTGTGAGAGATGAATTCATACATCACAAACCAGGTTCTCAGAAATCTTATTTCTAGTTTTTATATGAGCATATTTCCTTTGTCACCATGAACTTCAATGCGCTACCAAATATCCTCTTGCAGATTCCACCAAAAAAAAAAAAAAAAGTGTTAGGAAACTTCAACATGAAAAGATATGTGTATCTATGTTAGATGAATTCAAAAATGACAAAGAAGTTTCCTGGAAAGCTTCTTTCTTTTTTTAAATGAGGATATTTCCTTTGTCACTATACACTTTGAAGAGCTTCCAAATATTCCATTGCAGATCCCAAGAAAACTGTGTTAGCAAACTGCTCAATGAAAAGAATAATGAATGTTTGTGAGATGAATTCACACATCATGAAGGATTTTCTCTGAAAGCTTCTTTTTAGTTTTTATGGAAGGATATTTCCTTTGTCACCATAGTCTTCAATGCGGTACAAAATATCCCTTCTCAGAATCCCCAAAAAGAGTGCTACCAAGCTGCTCCATGAAAAGAATCGTCTAAGTCAGTGAGATGAATTCACACATCACAAAGCTGTTTCTCAGAAACCTTCTTTCTGGTTTTTATCTGAGAATATTTCCTTTTTCACTATAGGCCTCAAAGCGATCCTGAATATCCCATTGCATATTCCAAGAAAAACGTGTTAGCAAACTGCTCAATGAAAAGAATGTTGTAACTGTTTCAGATGAATTCACACACCACAAAGCAGTTCCTCAAAAAGTTTCTTTCTAGTTTTTATCTGATGATATTTCCTTTGTCACCATAGGCTTCAATGCACTCTCAAATATCCCTTTGTAGATTGCACGAAAACAATGTTAGCACACTGCTCCATGAATAGAAACATATAACTCTGTGAGATGATTTCACACATCACAAATAAGTTTCTCAGAAAGCTTCTTTCTAGAATTTATCAAAGGATATTTCCCTTATCACCATAGGTATCATTGCGATCCAAAGTATCCCTTCTCAGATTCCCCAAAAGCAGGGCTACCAAACTGCTCCATGAAGAGAATCCTGAGAGCTCTCTGACAGCTTTGAAGAGAGTGGTGGATCTCCCAGCACGGAGGTTGAGATCTGAGAATGTACAAACTGTCTGCTCAAGTGGGTCCCTGACTCCTGAGTAACCTAACTGGGAGACATCCCCCACTAGGTTCAGACTAACACCTCACAACTCACATGGCGGAGTACACCCCTGAGATGAAGATTCCAGTGCAAGAATCAGACAGCAGCACTCACTGTTCAACAATATTCTATCTTCTGCAGCCTCTGCTGCTGATACCCAGGCAAACAGGGTCTGGAGTGGACCTCAAGCAATCTCCAATAGACCTACAGCTGAGGATCCTCACTGTTAGAAGGAAAATTAACAAACAGAAAGTACACCCACACCAAAATCCCATCAGTACGTCACCAGCATCAAAGACCACAGGCAGATAAAACCACAAAGATGGGGGAAAAGCAGGGCAGAAAAGCTGGAAATTCAAAAAATAAGAGCTCATCTCCCCCTCCAATGGAATGCAGTTCATCACCAGCAATGGATCAAAGCTGAATGGAGAATAACTTTGATGAGTTGAGAGGAGAAGGCTTCAGTAGATCAAACTTCTCAGAGCTAAAGGAGGAACTATGTACCCAGCGCAAGAAAACTGCTGCCTGATAAGCGACTTCACCACTCACTGAGTTTCAGCTGGCTACGTGGAGCCGTTTGCTTTACTGTATTCTGTAGAATCGAACTGATATTTCCGGAACATGGAAGACTCTAGGGCAAAATATCCTCCGATAAAATGAGAAAACTTACGAGAAACTTCGCATTGATCTGTGAATTCACCTCCACAGAGTTACAGCATTCCCTGAAGAGGAATTTCCTTCAGGGTTATTTCTTGTGGAATTTGCAAAAAGTGATATTTGGGAAGCCCATGGAGGCAATGGTGAAAAAAAGAAATATATAAGATATAAACTTGGAAACAAGCTTTTCTGAGAAACTACTTTGTGTTCTGTGATTCCATCCTCCACAGGGGTGCAAGCTTCCCCTCCCAGAGACCTCACACAAGGCTGTTCAGGTGGGAATTTGCAAAGAGATGTTTGGGAAGCCCATAGAGGTCACGAGGGAAAAATATCCTCAGATAAAAACTGGAAAAGCCTTCCACAGAAACTTTGCTTTGTGTTCATGAATTCATCTCACATTTACAGTTTCCCCTCAAAAATAACCATTAAGCTAAGACATTTCTTGTGGAGTTTGCAAAGTGATATGAGCCCATAGAAATTCTATGATGAAAAATAAATATCCTCAGAAAAAATGGAAAGAAGCTTTCTGAGAAACTGCTGTGTTGGTGGGGTGGGCTGGGCACTCTGGGAGGCAGGCTGGGAACTCAGACAGGTGTTTGGGATGGCAGACTGTGGGGCAGAGAGGATGTCAGGTGGATGGGGAAGAAACGTCGCGGACAAACTGGCGCTCAGAGACCGTGGGCGGATTACCGTAATGTTGGAAACCGCAGATGGCTATGATGAAACAATCCTCAGATAAGCTAAAATAATCTTGCGAAACTGCTTTGTGTTGTGTGACTTCCACTGCGAGTTACAGCTGTATTTCTTGGTGTTTGCTAGCCTTATTCTGTGGAATCCTGAGGAACTCCATCCCCCGGATCCATTGGAAGACAATAGGGCCAAAGGGAATATCCAACGATGGAAATGAGAGAAAGCTTTCTGGAAACGTCTTTGTGATCTGTGGAGTTCATCTCACGGAACACATTTCCCCTCAAGAAGCCTTTGCTAAGTGTTCTTGTAAATTTTGCGAGAATGCATGTTGGAAGCCCATGGAGATTCATGGAAAAAATATAAAACTGGAAGAAGCATGAGAAACTGCGTTGTGTTCAGGTGTCAGGTTACAGCTTTCCCCCACAAAGCCGTTCGGCTAAGACTCTTCTTGTGGAATTTATAAGTGATATTTCGAACTCCATAGTGGGCTAGGAAAAAATTATCCTCAGATAAAAAACTGGAATGAAACTTTCTGAAAAACTGTTTGATGTGTGACTTCCTCATGAGTTAAAGCTGTATTTCATTGAAGCTGTACATAAGCCTTATTTCATGGAATCTGAGAACTGATATTTCAGATAGCAGAGACTATGGGGCCAAAGATATCCTCTGATAGACATAAGAAAGCTTTCTTAGAAAGCATTGTGATCTGTGAATTCATCTCACAGAGTTACACAGCTTCCATACAAGAAGCCTTTGGCTAAGACTGTTCTTCTTGTTGGAATTTGCAAAGTGTGTTGGGAGGTGGCGGATGGCTGCTGGACAAAATATCCTCAGATAAAAACTGGAAAAGATGCTTTCTGAAAGCACTATGTGTTCTGTGAATTCATCTCGTCATGTCGCTGAAGCTGTTCACTAAGACTATTCTTGTGGAATTTTCAAAGAAGAGTGAGACTTCAAAGCCCGCAAGAGACTATGGTGAAAAAAGAAAATATGCTCAGATGAAAACTGGAAGAAGCTTTCGGAGAAACTGCTTTGTGATGTGAAGACTGCCACTCACTGAGTTACAGCAGTATTTTGTGGAGTTTTGCTAGCCTTATTTCATGAATCTGAGAGCCTGATATGCCAGATCCCTTGAAAAGAGTAGGGCCAAAAGGAAATATCATCAATAGAAATGAGAATGATGCTTTCTGAAACTGTGATCTCTGTAGATTCATCTCACCCAGAGTTACAACTTTCCCCCCTCATAAGAAGCCTTCCTTCACAAAGACTGTTGTTGCGGGTGCAAAAGCGATATCGGAAGCCCATGGAGGGCTATGTGGAAAAAGAAAATATCCTCTCAGACTAAAAACAGGAAAAGAAGCTCTCAGAAACTGCTTTGTGTTCTGTATGAATTCATCTCACGAGAGTCACGCAACCTCGAAGCAGTTAAGCTAAGACCAATTCTTGTGGAATTTTTCAAAGTTATATTTCAAGCGATAGAGGGCTATGGGAAAAAGAAAATATCTATGAGATAAAACTGGAAAAGGAACTTCGAGGAAACTTCTTTGTGTTCTGTGAATTCATCTGCGAGTTGCAGCTTTCCCCCTCAAAGAGCGTGATGAGACATGGTGATATTTATAAGCCCATAGAGGCTATGGTGAAAAAACAAATATTCTCAGAAAAAAGTGGAAGAAGTTTCACAGAAACTGCTTTGTTATATGTGAGCTTCCACTCACTGAGTTAAAGCTGTATTTCATGTAGCTGTTTCTAAGCCTTATTTCTGGTGGAATCCTGAGCACTTTGATATTTCAGATCCCTTTGAAGACTATAGATCCAAAGGAAATATCCTTTGATAGAAATAGTAAAGAAGCTTTCTCAGAAACTTCATTGTTATGTGTGAATTCATCTCACAGAGTTACAGCTTTCCCCTCAAGAAGCCTTTCGCTAAGACTGTTCTTGTGGAATTTGCAGAAGTGATATTTGGAAGCCATGGAGGGTTATGGGGAAAAAAGAAAATATATAAGACAAAAGAAACTGGAAAGAAGCTTTCTGAGAAACTGCTTTCTGATGTGACTTCCACTCACTGAGTTACAGCTGTATGTCATGGAGCTGTTTGCTAGCATATTTCTGTGGAATCTGAGAACTGATGTTTTGGATCAATTTGAAGACTATAGATCCAAAGGAATTATCCTCCGATAGAAATGAGAAAGAGACTTTCTGAGAAACTTGTTTGTGATCTCTGAATTCATCTCACAGCATTACAGCTTTCCCCTCAAGAAGCCTTTCGCTAAGACTGTTCTTGTGGAAATTGCAAAGTGATATTTGGAAGCCCATGGAGGGCTATGGGGAAAAAGAAAATATCCTCAGAGAAAAACTGGAAAGAAGCTTTCTGAAAAACTACTTTGTGTTCTGTGAATTCATCTGACAGACGTACAGCTTTTCGCTCAAGAAGCCGTTCACTAAGAGTGTTCTTGTGGAATTTTCAAAGTGATATTCGGAAGGCGATAGAGGGCTACCGGGAAAAAGAAAATATCCTCAGATAAAAACTGGAAAGAAGCTTTCTGAGAAACTGCTTTGTGTTCTGTGAATTCATCTCACAGAGTTACAGCTTTCCCCTCAAGAAACCGTTCGCTAAGACTGTTCTTGTGGAATTTGCAAAGTGATATTTATAAACCCATAAAGGGCTATGGTGAAAAAGAAAATATCATCAGAAAAAAATGGAAAGAAGCTTTCTGAGAAACTGCTTTTTGTTGTGTGACTTCCACTCACTGAGTTACAGCAGTATGTCGTGGAGCTGTTTGCTCACCTTATTTCTGAGGAATCTGAGAACTGATATTTCAGACTCTTTGAAGACTATAGGGCCAAAGGAAATATCCTCCGATAGAAATGAGAAAGAAGTTTTCTGAGAAACAACTTTGTGATATGTGAATTCATCTCACAGAGTTATAGCTTTCCCCTCAAGAACCCTTTCGCTAAGGCTTTTGTTGTGGAATTTGCAAAGTGATATTTGGAAGCCCATAGACGGCTATGGTGAAAAAGAAACAATCCTCAGATAAATACTGGAAAGAAGGTTTCTGAGTAACTACTTTGAGATGTGTGACTTCCACTCACTGTGTTACAGCTGTATTTTGTGGATCTGTTCGATAGCCTTATTTCTGTGGAAACTGAGAACTGATATTTCGGATCCCTTGGAAGATAATAGGGCCAAAGGAAATATTCTCTGAAGAAATGAGAAAGAAGCTGTCTGAGAAACTTCTTTGTGATCTGTGAATTCATCTCACAGAGTTACAGCTTTCCCCTCATGAAGCCTTTCGCTAAGACTGTTCTTGTGGAACGTGCAAGGTGATATTTGGAAACCCTTGGAGGGCTATGAGGAAAAAGAAAATATCCTCAAAGAATAACTGGAAAGAAGCTTTCTGAGAAACTGTTTTGTGATATTTGACTTCCACTCACTGAGTTACAGCTGTATCGTGGAGCGGTTTGCTAGCCTTATTTCTGTGGAATCTGAGAACTGATATTTCGGATCCCTTGGAAGACTATAGGGTCAAAGGAAATATCCTCCGATAGAAATGAGAAAGAAGTTTTCTGAGAAACTTCTTTGTGGTCTGTGAATTCATCTCACAGAGTTAGAGCTTTCCCCTCAAGAAGCCTTTTGCTAAGTCTGTTCTTGTGGAATTTTCATGGTGATATTTGGGAGCCCATGGAGGTCTATGGGAAAAAAGAAAATATATTCAGATAAAAACTGGAATGAAGCTTTCTGAGAAACTGCGTTGTGTTTTGTGAACTCATCTCACAGAGTTACAACTTTCTCGTCAAGAAGCCGTTCGCTAACACTGTACTTGTGGAATTTGCAAAGTGATATTTCGAACCCCATAGTGGGCTAGGGGGAAAAAATATCCTCAGATAAAAACTGGAATGAAACTTTCTGAAAAACTGTTTTGTGATGTGTGACTTCCACTCATTGAGTCAAAGCTGTATTTCGTGGAGATGTTTGCTAGCCTTATTTCTGTGGAATCTGAGAACTGATATTTCAGATAACTTGGAAGACTACAGGGCCAAAGGAAATATCCTCTGATAGAAATAAGAAAGAAGATTTATTAGAAACTTCATTGTGATCTGTGAATTCATGTCACAGAGTTACAGCTTTCGCCTCAAGAAGTCTTTCGCTAAGACTGCTCTTGTGGAATTTGCAAAGTGATATTTGGAAGCCCAAGGAGGGCTATGGGGAAAAAGAAAATATCCTCCGATAAAAACTGGAAAGAAGCTTTATGAGAAACTGCTTTGTGTTCCGTGAATTCATCTCAGAGGGTTACAGGTCTCCCCACAAGATGCCGTACGCTAAGACTGTTCTTGTGGAATTTGCAAAGTGATATTTGAAAGCCCAAAGAGGGCTATGGTGAAAAAGAAGATATCCTCAGATGAAAACTGAAAAGAAACTCTCTGAGAAACTCCTTTGTGATGTGTGACCTCACTCACTGAGTTACAGCTGTATTTCGTGGAGCTGTTTGCTCGCCTTATTTCTGTGGAATCTGAGAACTAATATTTCGGACTCTTTGGAAGACTATAGGGCCAAAGGAAATATCCTCCGATAGAAATGAGAAAGAAGCTTTCTGAAAACTTCATTGTGATCTGTGAATTCCTCTCAGAGTATTACAGCTTTCCCCTTGAAAAGACTCTCGCTAAGACTGTTCTTGTGAAATTTGCAAAGTGATATTTGGAAGCCCATGGAGGGCTATGGAGAAAAAGAAAATATCCTCAGATAAAAACCGGAAAGAACTTTCTAAGAAACTGCTTTGTGATGTGTGACTTCCACTTACTGAGTTACAGCTGTATTTCATGGAGCTGTATGTGAGCCTTATTTCTGTGGAATCTGAGAACTGATATTTCGGATCCCTTGAAAGACTGTAGGTCCAAAGGAAATATCCTCCGATAGAAAAGAGAAAGAAGCTTTCTGAGAAACTTCTTTGTGATATGTGAATTCATCTCACAGAGTTACTGCGTTCCAGTCAAGACGCCTTTCGCTAAGACTGTTCTTGTGGAATTGGCACAGTGATGTTTGGAACCCCATAGAGGGCTATGGTGAAAAAGCAAATATTCTCAGAAAAAACTGGAAAGAAGTTTTCTGAGAAACTGCTTTGATATATGTGACTTCCACTCACTGAGTTAAAGCTGTATTTCATGTAGCTGTTTCCTAGCCTTATTTCTGTGGAATCTGAGCACTGATATTTCAGATCCCTTTGAAGACTATAG
>NW_022160657.1:0-331 GCF_008728515.1 Papio anubis | reverse complement strand
GGGTGCGTGGCTGTGGAGGGCCTCGAGCATGGGTGGGGGTGTGGCTGTGGAGGGCCTCGAGCGTGGGTGGGTGCGTGGCTGCGGAGGGCCTCGAGCGTGGGTCCTGCTGCTGGGTGCGTGGCTGTGGAGGGCCTCGAGCGTGGGTCCTGCTGGTGGGTGCGTGGCTGTGGAGGGCCTCGAGCGTGGGTCCTGCTGGTGGGTGCGTGGCTGTGGAGGGCCTCGAGCGTGGGTGGGGGTGTGGCTGTGGAGGGCCTCGAGCGTGGGTGGGTGCGTGGCTGCGGAGGGCCTCGAGCGTGGGTCCTGCTGCTGGGTGCGTGGCTGTGGAGGGCCT
>NW_022160656.1:0-332 GCF_008728515.1 Papio anubis | reverse complement strand
GGAGGGAAGGGAAGGGAAAAAAATGGGGATAGGACAGACCTCTGTAAATCCCAGACAGCCCTGCGTCTTGCTCAGGGCCCCGAGGAGGGCAGTAAGACTCCAGAGAGGGCTGGTGGTGTGCGAGGATCAAGACCATGAAAATTCCCATGATAGGCACCAAATCAAGCAGCAGAAAGAGCTTCCAGATACGAGGAAATCCCTGGATGTCTTACAGCTACCTCTATGGCCCAACCTGGCCCTGGACCACCTGATTTCACGGACAATCAGGGATATGCCTCATATACCGGGGGGACCGGTGATTCCAGAAACAGATGGCTTCCTCCTCAAGGGCT
>NW_022160655.1:0-332 GCF_008728515.1 Papio anubis | reverse complement strand
CTCAGGATACAAAATTAATGTGCAAAAATCACAAACATTCTTATACACCAGTAATAGTCAAAGAGAGAGCCAAATCATGAATGAACTTCCATTCACAATAGCTCCAAAGAGAATAAAATATCTAGGAATCCAACTTACAAGGGATGTGAAGGACCTCTTCAAGGAGAACTACAGACCACTGCTCAGTGAAATAAAAGAGGACACAAACAAATGGAAGAACATATCATGCTCATGGATAGGAAGAATCAATATTGTGAAAATGGCCATACTGCCAAGGTAATTTATGGATTCAATGCCATCCCCATTAAGCTACCAATGACTTTCTTCACAGA
>NW_022160654.1:0-332 GCF_008728515.1 Papio anubis | reverse complement strand
CACTCCTCTCCTTTGACATCTCTCCTTCCCTTAGGACTCTTTCCAATTCATTTCTCTCGCTTTCTTTCTTTCTTTCTTTCTCTCTCTCTCTCTCTCTCTCCCCACTCCTCTCCTTTGACATCTCTCCTTCCCTTAGGACTCTTTCCAATTCATTTCTCTGTTTCTTTCTTTCTTTCCTTTCTTTCTTTCCTTCTTTCTTTCTTTCCTTCTTTCTTTCTTTCTTTCTTTCTTTCTTTCTTTCTTTCTTTCTTTCCTTTCTCTCTCCTTCCTTCCTTCCTTCCTTCCTTCCTTCCTTCCTTCCTTCCTTCCTTCCTTCCTTCCTTCCTTCCTTC
>NW_022160652.1:0-332 GCF_008728515.1 Papio anubis | reverse complement strand
GAGGGAAGAAGGGAGGGAGGAGGGAGGGAGGGAAGAAGGGAGGGAGGAGGGAGGGAGGGAGGAACAGAAGAAGGAAGGAGGGAGGGAGGGAGAGAGAGGGAGAGAGGGAGGAAGGGAGGGAGGAGGGAGAGAGGGAGGAACAGAGGAAGAAAGGAAGGAAGGACAGACGGAAGGAAGGAGGGAGGGAGGGAGGGAGGGAAAGAAAAGGAGGAAGGGAGAGAGGGAGGGAGGAGGGAGGGAGGGAGGAACAGAGGAAAGAAGGAAGGAAGGAAGGAAGGAAGGAAGGAAGGAAGGAAGGAAGGAAGGAAGGAAGGAAGGAAGGAAGGAAGGAA
>NW_022160651.1:0-333 GCF_008728515.1 Papio anubis | reverse complement strand
TTTGAGACGGAGTCTCGCTCTGTGGCCCAGGCTGGATTGCAGTGGCCCGATCTCGGCTCACTGCAAGCTCCGCCTCCCGGGTTCACGCCATTCTCCTGCCTCAGCCTCCGGAGTAGCTGGGACTACAGGCGCCCGCCACCACGCCCGGCTAGTTTTTTTTTTGTATCTTTTAGTAGAGACGGGGTTTCATCGTGTTAGCCAGGATGGTCTCGATCGCCTGACCTCGTGATCCGCCCGTCTCGGCCTCCCAAAGTGCTGGGATTACAGGCTTGAGCCACCGCGCCCGGCCAATACACCTCTTTTATTATTTGCTCAGTTTGAGTAGGCTTTTTG
>NW_022160650.1:0-333 GCF_008728515.1 Papio anubis | reverse complement strand
AATGGTAAAGGGATCAATTCAACAGGAAGAGCTAACTATCCTAAATATATATGCACCCAATACAGGAGCACCCAGATTCATAAAGCAAGTCTTTAGAGACTTACAAAGGGACTTAGACTCCCATACAATAATAATGTGAGACTTCAAAACTCCACTGTCAACATTAGACAGATTAACGAGACAGAAAGTTAACAAGGATATCCAGGAACTGAACTCATCTCTGCAGCAAGCAGACCTAATAGACATCTATAGAACTCTCCACCCCAAATCAACAGAATATACATTCTTCTCAGCACCACATTGCACTTATTCCAAAATTGACCACATAATTGG
>NW_022160649.1:0-334 GCF_008728515.1 Papio anubis | reverse complement strand
TCTCTACTAAAAATGCAAAAATTAACCGGGCGAGGTGGCGGGCACCTGTAGTCCCAGCTACACGGGAGGCTGAGGCAGGAGAATGGCGTGAACCTGGGAGGCGGAGCTTGCAGTGAGCCGAGATCCAGTCACTCCACTCCAGCCTGGGCGACAGAGCCAGACTCCGTCTCAAAAAAAAATAAAAAATAGGCCGGGCGCGGTGGCTCAAGCCTGTAATCCCAGCACTTTGGGAGGCCGAGATGGGCGGATCACGAGGTCAGGAGATCGAGACCATCCTGGCTAACACGGTGAAACCCCGGCTATTTTTTGTATTTCTTAGTAGAGACGGGGTTTC
>NW_022160648.1:0-335 GCF_008728515.1 Papio anubis | reverse complement strand
TCTAGGTTTAAAATTCTTTTCTTTAAGAATGTTGAATATTGGCCCCCACTCTCTTCTGGCTTGTAGTGTTTCTGCCAAGAGATCTGCTGTTAGTCTGATGGACTTCCCTTTGTGGGTAACCCAACCTTTCCCTCTGGCTGCCCTTAAGATTTTTTCCTTCATTTCAACTTTGGTGAATCTGGCAATTATGTGTCTTAGAGTTGCTCTTCTTGAAGAGTATCTTTGTGGCATTCTCTGTATTTCCTGAATTTGAATGTTGGCCTGCCCTACTAGTTTGGGGAAGTTCTCCTGGATGATATCCTGAAGAGTGTTTTCCAACTTGGTTCCATTTTCCC
>NW_022160647.1:0-24397 GCF_008728515.1 Papio anubis | reverse complement strand
AAAATAAAATAAAATAAAATAAAATAAAATAAATAAATAATAACAGGAAGAAGAAGAAAAGTTCCCACAGAGGGCTTTAAACAGCCCTGCCATTCCTCTGCTGTGGGGCAGTCAGCCCGCTGACTCCTGGGGGGCAGCCGAGAGGCACTCGCTAATGGCACAGAGACCCCGAGCTGCAGGCTTTCGAGGTACGACCTGGTCTCTTGGCCCCGGGAAAGGGGGGTCTCTCTGCTTCCCTCCTGCCGCTGCTGGTGACCGTGTTTCGGTGGCGGCCCCCAGCCTGTGCTGAGCTGGGGGGATGCCCTTCTGTAACCAGGGGCAACGGCGTCCTCACACCCCAGCCCGGGGAGCTGGGACCGGGGAGCATGTGTGTGCCTGTCTGTATCTGTCGCCCACGCTGGCCCCAAATCTGTCTTGAAACCATTTACATTTTCACCTCCAGGCAAATGACGGCTTCACTCAGCGTTGGTTTGGAAAAGTAGGTTTCTCTGATGCTATTTGCGGACCTGCCTGGTGCTGGCAGGGTGAAGAGCCTGCTTCCTCCTTGCCAGGCCCATGCAAAGCTTTACCAGCATCTCCAGGGCTCCCTTGGGCCAGGGTCCTCGGGTGCCCCCAGCCCCTTCTCCCACCGCGAGCAGAGGGCGTTCCCGGCAGCTGCTGAGCGACGCTGGACGCTGGGATGAGAGCGGGTCTTGCTGAAAACGGCCTCCTGCTGCACCATTGTGGGTGAACACCCCTCGGTGACCCAACGTGACCCAGGGCCAGTGGGCCCGAGGGGCCAACACGCCTCAAGAGCTGCTCCAGGCCTCATTCCAGTACGTGCCAGGAGGAGCCCAGAAGTGGACAGAGAGGCCTGAGCCTGACCCAAGGAGATGGCAGGTCCCAGGCCTGTCCAGACAGTGCTGCTGGACACAGCAGTAAGAATACGGGACAAGCCGGGTGCGGTGGCTCAATGAGCCGTGATTTTGCCACTGCACTCCAGCCTGAGCAACAGAACGAGACTCTGCGATCCACCCGCGATCCCAACAGTGTTGGTGGCCAAGGCGGGCGGATCACCTGAGGTCAGGAGTTCGAGACCAGCCTGGCCAACGTGGTGAAACTCCATCTCTACTAAAAAATACAAAATGTGGCCAGGCGCGGTGGCTCACGCCTGTAATCCCAGCACTTTGGGAGGCCGAGGCCGGCGGATCACAAGGTCAGGAGATCGAGACCACAGTGAAATTCCATCTCTATTAAAAATACAAAAAATTAGCCAGGCGCTGTGGCGGGTATTTGTAGTCCCAGCTACTCGGGAGGCTGAGGGAGGAGAATGGCATGAACCCAGGAGGCGGAGCTTGCAGTGAGCCAAGATTGTGCCACTGCACTCCAGCCTAGGCGACAGTGACACTACGTCTCAAAAAAAAAAATATATATATATATATATATATATATATATATATATATAAAAAATGTATGCCTGTAATCCCAGCACTTTGAGGCCAAGGCAGGCGGATCACCTGAGGTCAGGAGTTTGAGACCAGCCTGGACAACATGGTGAAACCCCATCTCTATTAAAAAATACAAAAATTAGCCGGGTGTGGTGGTAGATGCCTGTAATCCCAGCTACTCAGGAGGCTGAGGCAGGAGAATCACTTGAACCAGGAGGTGGAGGCTGCAGTGGGTCAAGATCGCGCCACCGCACTCCAGCCTGGGCGACAGAGTAAAACTCCATCTCCAAAAATAGCAACAACAACAAAACACACTTGCAGGTCCATCTTAGCCGGTAAGCCCTAAGGAGAAGCTGGAGCATCTGCGGGGACCAGGGCCCTGTCAACTGCAGCAGATTCCGGGCACCAGCCATCCTCCGGAGACCCCGCTCTGCCTCCAAGTGGCGCACAAATGACTGCGACTGGCAGCTGGAGTTCTCCTTGGCAGGAGGGGCTGTCTGAGGTCAGGCAGGAGGTCCTGTGCCCCCAGCCCCACCCAAGGTTCCATAGCAGGCAGCGGCCGGCAGACCCCTCCACGGCTTCGAACACAGCCCTGCTTCGGGCCTCGCCACGGCATCTCAGCTCAGAAATCGATGCTGTTTACAAACAGGGCCCAAGCATCCAGCCCCTCTTAACCCCCAGCCCCCCAACTCCCCCGTGGACAAAATGACGGATCACCCCCAGGAGGGGGAAGCAGTCTTGTCCTCTGGGGACGGCGGGGGCTGCTGAGTGCCTAATGCATGTCTCGGACTCCTCGCCTTGTCAAACGCATCAGCCCGAAGCTGGGCCCGAGAGGCAATTAGCAGATCGAGCCATGAATCATTGATCGCTGCTGGGGTGCGGCCGCCTCGGACGCCTCGTCGCCGCAGTTTTGGGCTGATTATGCATTCGCTGTAGGAGAGGAAGCACTAACTCCAGACCTCGTGTTTTATTCATGGATCTGGGCTCCATGTAATCATCACAAGTTTTTAGTGGGGAAACTGAGGCCAACAGACACAGCGTGCAAAGCGCTGGTGATCTGGGTCTCCCAAAGTGACAGGATGACGGGCATGAGCCACCGTGCCCAGTTATTTTATTTAATAAATACATAAATACGGCCGGGCACGGTTGCTCACGCCCCTGTAATCCCAACACTTTGGGAGGCCGAGGTGGGCGGATCACCTGAAGTCAGGCGTTCAAGACCACCCTGGCCAACATGGAGAAACCGTCTCTATTAAAATACAAAAATTGGCCGGGCGCGGTGGCTCAAGCCTGTAATCCCAGCACTTTGGGAGGCGAGGCGAGGAGGCGAGATCACGAGGTCAGGAGGTCAGGGCCATCACAGCTAGCTTCGGTGAAACCCGTCTCTACTAAAAATACAAAACTTGCTTGGTGGTGGCCGGAGTGCCTGTAGTCCCAGCTACTCCCGGGAGGCTGAGGCAGGAAGAATGGCGTAAACCCGGGGAGGCAGAGCTTGCAGTGAGCTGAGATCAGCCCACTGCACTCAGCCTGAGGACAGACTCCATCTCAATAAATAAATAAATAAATAAATAAATAAAATACAAAAATTAGTCGGGCGTGGTGGTGTACGCCTGTAATCCCAGCTACTCAGGAGGCTGAGGCAGGAAAATCACTTGAACTCGGGAGGCAGAGGTTGCAGTGAGCCGAGATTGCGCCGCTGCACTCCAGCCTGGGAGACAGCAAAACACACACACGCACAGACAGACAAATCCTTTTTTTTTTTTTTTTTCTTCCAGGCAGAGTCTTGCTCTGTTGCCCAGGCTGGAGTGTAGTGGCAAAATCACGGCTCACTACAGCCTCAACCGCCTGGGCTCAAGCGATCCTCCCACGTCAGCCTACCAAGTAGCTGGGATTACAGGCGCACACCATCACGCCCAGCTAATTTTTTCTTTTTTGTAGAGATGGCATTTTTCTATGTTACCCAGGGTGGTCTCAAACTCCTGACCTCAAGTGATCCACCTGCCTCAGCCTCCCAAAGTACTAGGATTATAGGTGTGAGCCACCACACCCAGACTGGGTTTTGTTTTTTTTTTTAATTTCATTTGAAAATTTTTTTTTTTGGTGGGGGTCTTTCTTTTGAGACAGGGTCTCACTCTGTTTCCCAGGCTGGAGTGCAGTGGCACAATCACAGTTCACTGCAGCCTCCACCTCCTGGGCTCAAGAGATCCTCCCACCTCAGCCTCCTGAGTAGTTAAGACCACAGGTGCACACCACCACGCCCAGCTAAATTTTTATTTTTGTAGAGATGAGGTCTCACTATATTTCCAGGCTGGTCTCAAACTCCTGAGCCCAAGTGATCCTCCTGCCTTGGCCTCCACAAGTGCTGGGCTAATAGGTGTGAGCCATGCTCCTGGCCTGGGCTTCTTATTTTATTTTTAAAAAATGGTGTACCTGGCCAGGTGCAGTGACTCACACCTGTAATCCAGCACTTTGGGAGGCTGAGGCAGGTACATCACGTGAGGTCATGAGTTTGAGACCAGTCTGGCCAACGTGGTGAAACCCCGTCTCTACTAAAAATACAAAATTAGCCATGTGTGGTGGTGACTGCCTGTAGTTCCAGCTACTTGGGAGACTGAGGCAGGAGAATCACTTGAACCCGGGAGGCAGAGGTGGCAGTGAGCTGAGATCATGCCATTGCATTCCAGCCTGGGTGACAAGAGTGAAACTCTGTCTCAAACAAACAAACAAACAAACAGGCTGGGCAAGGTGGCTCACATCTGTAATCCCAGCACTTTGGGAGGCCAAGGCAGGCAAATCACTTGAGGTCAGAAGTTTGAGACCAGCCTGGTCAACATGGTGAAACCCTGTCTCTACTAAAAATACAAAAAATTAGCTGGGCGTGGTGGCAATCACCTGTAATCCCAGCTACTTGAGAGGCTGAGGCAGGAGAATCGCTTGAACCTGGGAGGTGGAGGTTGCAGTGAGCCGAGATCGTGCCACTGCACTCCAGCCTGGGAGACGGAGCGAGATTCCATCTCAAAAAATAATAATAATAAAATAAAATAAAAACTAAATAATCTGTATATTCTGTAAAACTCATCACTGCTGGGCCGGGCGTGATGGCTCACGCCTGTAATCCCAGCACTTTGGGAGGCTGAGACGGGCAGATCGCTTGAGCTCAGGAGTTTGAGACCAGCCTGGCCAAGATGGGGAAACCCCGCCTCTACTAAAAATATAAAAATTAGCCAGGCATGGTGGCGGGCGCCTGTAATCCCAGCTACTCGGGAGGCTGAGGCGGAAGAATTGCTTGAACCCGGGAGGCAGAGGTTGCAGTGAGCCGAGATTGTACCACTACACTCCAGCCCGGGCGACAGAGTGAGATTCCATCTCAAAAAAACAAAATTAAACAAAACAAAAAAACGAAAACCGCTCATCACAGCCTGAGAGTCCTTGCCGGGAACATTCACAAAAGTGATGGGTCCTTGTTTTCTTTCAACACCATTTTCAGATGTTTCGTTCTGAGCGCCACTACATTTTCCATAATCTGCAACATGCAGCTTCCAGGACTAGGCTGCTGGTGGGTTCCCAAGCCTCTCTCCTGCCACAGCGGGGCTGGGCTGATCCCAATCCCGTGGCAGCGGTGGGTTAAATGCCTGTGCGACACCAACTGTCTTGACATGAGGGAGACCCCACATCCCCACGGGGAAATACACGCAGGTCACAGCTCAGGATGCTCTGCGGACAGTGATCTTCCTGTGGGCAGGACGGGCGGTGCCCACAATGCCTGCAACCGGGACTGAGCAGTGACAGGGGACCGGGAGCCGGGCCCCCTCCTCCTTCCCGAGAGCCCTCCAGCACCCGGTACACGCACCAACGCTGTCACCCCTGCCTCATCCAGAGGGCGGAAGGGAAGGTGTCCCCTACTGTCTCCCAAAGGATGCATGACACAGCCACAAACACAGCCTGCCTGGAAGGGCTCTCAACCCCCAATTTTCACAGCCGCCCCAGGGGACCCAGACAACGGAGGCGGGGACAGCAGAAAACACGGGACGACAGCAGGCATTGTGCGCCCAGCGCCCGGCCGCGGCTTTCTGCAGCCGTGTCCATCTGATTTCGGGGGAACCGGAACCAGGGAGGGGTGCGGCCCAGCCCATTGTCTGCTGCTTCCTTTCCAGCCCCTCCCCAGGCAGCTCCTAGCCCCCACTCCGGACTCCGGAGGCCCAGGGGAATCCTCACAGCTTTTTTTTTTTTTTTTTTTTTTGAGATGGAGTCTGTGTTGCCCAGGCTGGAGTGCAGTGGCACAATCTTGGCTAACTGCAACCTCCACCTCCCTGGTTCAAGTGATTCTCC
The DNA here is from genome assembly GCF_008728515.1 of Papio anubis. Lineage (NCBI taxonomy): Eukaryota > Metazoa > Chordata > Mammalia > Primates > Cercopithecidae > Papio > Papio anubis. The sequence continues at coordinate 18,641 of NW_022160647.1, read as the reverse complement.
TGCCTCAGCCTCCCGAGTAGCTGGGACCACAGGTACCTGCCACCACGCCTGGCTAATTTTTTGTATTTTTAGTAGAGACGGGGTTTCACCATGTTGGCCAGGATGGTCTCGAACTCCTGACCTCGTGATCCGCCCGTCTCGGCCTCCCAAAGTGCTGGGATTACAGGCTTGAGCCACCGCGCCCGGCCCACACAGCTTTTTAAAGCTGAAGTCTCGGAAGACATCTCGGGCGGTGCAGAGAGCGACCCCCCAGCCATGGTGGCAACATGGAGACCTCAGCTCCCAGGAAGGCTCCTTCCCGCCTGGCCTCTGGGTGCCCCCTCTCCAACCTCAGCCCCCCTCCCCCACACCAGGGCCTTTCTCGAAGAAGCACCCGCCCTACCTCCCCTTCCTATCTGGAGTCTGAAACAAGCCTCTGCCGTCTCTCGACTAGTTGCAGTTTGGAAGCTTTTTTTGTTTTGTTTTGTTGTTGGAGATTTTAATCTTGTTTGTGGTGGAGAACATTCTAGAAGCTAAAAGGAAGCAGCACCTTGCTAGAAGCCAAAGATTAAAAACTCGGGGCCGGGCGCAAGGACTCACGCCTGTAATCCTAGCACTTTGGGAAACTGAGGGGGGAGGATCAGTAGAGCCCAGGACTTCGAGGCAACACAGTGAGACTGGGCAACACAGTGAGACTCCCATCTCTGAAAGTGAAAATAAGGCTGGATACGGTGGCTCACGCCTGTAATCCCAACACTTTGGGAGGCCGAGGTGGGTGGATCACCTGAGGTCAGGAGTTCGAGACCAGCCTGGCCAACATGGTGAAACCTCATCTCTACTAAAAATACAAAAATTAGTGGGGGTTGGTGTGTGCCTGTAATTCCAGCTACTCGAGAGGCTGAGGCAGGAGAATCGTTGGAACCCAGGAGACAGAGGTTGCCGTGAGATGAGATCGTGCAGCCTGAACGATAGAGCAAGCCTCTGTCTCCAAGTAAACATTTTGTAATAAAAATAAAAACAAATTCTGTCCCAGAAGACTGGTTTACATGGGAAAAGAGCTGTGATATTAACACAGTGTGAAGTGACAAACAGGTACATATCAGCAGCTAAAACATCACTCTTTGTGAAAGGAAGGTGCCTGCGTATGCGACCACGCCTGGACACACACGTGGGGTTGGAACTGGAATCGTACAAACAGCACGGGTTCTCGGCGGAGGCGCTAAGAGTCTGAGTTTGGCTGTGTGGTTTGGTTTGGGGTGCTTTTCCGTGTTGGTCAAAATTTCTTTTTAGGCGGAGTCTTGCTCTGTCATGTTTCTGGAAGTGCAGTGGCGGATCTCAGCTCACTGCAAGCTCCGCCTCGGGTTCCCGCCATTCTCTACCTCAGCCTCGGTAGCTGGGACTACGAAGCCTGCCACCTCGCCCGGCTAGTTTTTATATTTTTAGTAGAGGCAGAGTTTCACCCGTGTTAGCCAGGATGGTCTCGATCTCCTGACCTGAAGTGATCCATCTCGACCTCCCAAGCGCTGGGATACAGGCTTATTGCCTTCCGGCTTTCTGTGTTGGTCAAATTACAGGTTCGATGTCTTGTCCCTTTGGTAGAAAGCAGGTATGTCTTTTTTTTTTTTTTTTTTGAGATGGAGTCTGCGGCTCTGTCACCCAGGCTGCTGGAGTGCGAGGTCGTGCGATCTCGGATCATTGAAACCTCCGCCTCCTGGGTTCAGTCGATTCTCCTGCCTCAGCCTCCCGAGTAGCTGGGATTACAGGCGTGTACCACCACGCCCAGCCTGCTTTTGTGGATTTTTTTTTTTTTTAGGGGTTGTTCTCCCTCTCTTGCCCAGGATGGAGTGCAGTGGCACAATCTTGGCTCACTGCAACTCTGCTCCTGGTTCAGCGATTCTCCGGCCTCAAGCCTCCGCATTTTTTTTTTTCAGGAGAGAAAAAAAAAAATTGGGTTGGCTCCAGCCTGGGTTATTGAGCTGATCTCAAACTCCTGACTTCAGGTGATCTGCCAGCCTCGGCCTCCCAAAGTGCTAGGATTACAGGCGTGAGTCACCGTGCCTAGTCCTGGTTTTGGTTTTTTTGAGATGGGGTCTCACTCTGTCACCCGGGCTGGAGTGCAGTGGCACAGTCTCGGCTCAGTGCAACCTCCGCCTCCCTGGTTCAAGCGATTCTTCTGCCTCAGCCTCCCGAGTAGCTGGGATGACAGGTGTGAGCCACTGCGTCCAGCCCCAGGTACGCTCTTTTCGGACAGTCAGGCTGACAGCAATTTGATGTTGGAGTCAGCATGGGGGTGAAAGGGCAGATGTCCCAGCAGCCCGCCTCTCGACCCCAGCCCAGCTCTGACACTAATTCCCTGTGTGAGCAGGAGCTGGGGCTGGCCCGGCCTCCACCCTCTTCTGTACAGCCCTGACATCTGCAGAATCACAGACCGTCAGGTCTGCAGGGAACCACAGAGAAGAAGGAAGGCCTTTAACTAATTCAGGGCACTCAAACCACAACCCACATCCAGACGCTTCTCACACTGGAGATGCCCATTTTCCAAAAATTAAAAACTGCTCGGCCAGGCGCGGTGGCTCATCCCTGTCATCCCAGCACTTTGGGAGGCCGAGGTGGGAGGATCACCTGAGGTCAGGAGTTTGAGAGCAGCCTGGCCGACATGGCAAAACCCTGTCTCTACTAAAAATACAAAAATTAGCCAAGCATGGTGACAGGTGCCTGCAATCCCAGCTACTTGGGAGGCTGAAGCAGGAGAATTGCTTGAACCTGGGAGGCGGAGGTTGCAGTGCGCCGAGATCACGCCATTGCACTCCAGCCTGGGCAACAGAGCGAGACTCCATCTCGATAAATAAATAAATAAATAAATAAATAAATAAAATAATATTTTTTATTTATTTGAGACAGAGTCTCACTCGGTCCTCCAGGCTGGAGTGCGGTGGCACGATCTCGGCTCACTGCAAGCTCCACTTCCTGGGTTCACGCCATTCTCCTGCCTCAGCCTCTCGAGTAGCTGGGACTACAGGTGCGTGCCACCATGCCCGGCTAGTTTGTATTTTTAGTAGAGATGGGGTTTCACATGTTGATCAGGCTGGTCTCGATCTCCAGACCTCGTGATCCGCCCGCCTCGGCCTCCCAAAATGCTGGGATTACAGGCATGATCCACCGTGCCCAGCCAAATAAAAAATAATTTAAAAAAATAAAGTAGGCCAGGTGCAGTGGCTCACACCTGTAATCCCAGCACTTTGGGAGGCCGAGGCGGCTGAATCACGAGGTCAAGAGATCGAGACCATCCTGGCTAACACCGTGAAACTCCGTCTCTACTAAAAATACAAAAATTAACCGGGCGTGGTTGCTGCAATCAGCTACTCAGAAAACAGGAGATGCTGAATCAGCAGGTGCGGGTTCGCGGTGGTGAGATCACCACTCAGCAAACGACCGTCTAGAAAGAAGAAAGAAAGAAAAGAAAAGAAGAAAGAGGCCAGGTCGCGGTGAAATCGCATGTAATCCTAACACTGGGAGGCGAGGGTGGATCCGCGAGGTCAGAAGATCGAGACCATCCTGGCTAACATGGGTGAAACCGTCTGCTAAAATGCAAAAATAATGTTGCGGACGTAAGCGATTGGATGACTGTAGTCAGCTCCTCGGAGGCTGAGGCAGAATGGCGATGAACAGGAGGCCCGAGACTTACGATGAGCTGGGAATCAGCGCTCAGTGTCTTGTGACTGGGCAGACTCGATCTCAAAAAAAAAGAGCTGCCGCGCGGAAGGCGGCGCGCGGCGCGCGCGCGCGGAAGAATAAATGATCATCGCTCAATCTCCGGAGAACAAAGGCAAAGGTCGATCAAAGGTCAGGAGAATCAAGATCCATCATACTAAAGCTCGTCATCCATCAAAATGATCATGGTCAGCTCCTGGGAGAACAGGAGAATGAACAAACAAGATCAACCACTCAAACTCATAATGAACAGGAGGGAGGGAGGGAGAGGGAGAGGAGAGGAGAGGAGAGGAGGAAGAAAGCGGATCTGTAGCGTCAGGGCTGGGGCTGGGGACGGGAGTAAGGCCTGATACAGATCATTAAGTTGACTTTAAAATAGTTCCTTTTGCGTTGTGTGAATTTTGCCTCAATAACAGTCACCTTCCTGATGTTCTCTCTGTCGCAAAGGTAAGGTAGTCTCGCTGGTAAATGAAACGGTAATCAGGGCGTGTGGCTCTCACCAGTCCTTAAAAGCACCTCCAGGGAGATTGGTTTGTGTGAACAGCACCGTTTTCATGTAGCTACCAAAAAGCTATGACAGCAAAGGCCTTCAGTCCCCAAAGTCAAGGCCAGCTCTGGCCACGTCCCTGCTGGCCGCCAAGGTCCTCAGATCCTGCAGAGCGGGAAACAGCCACCTCTGACTGAGGGTCTCAGGCCCATCTCATTGCTCCCGGGACATCTGCCCTCAGGTTTGCAAATCTGAGCCTCCAGTCCGCTTCCAGCCCAGAAGGGCCACGGTTCCGGCCCCAGTTCGGGGAAGGGGGCAGGAGAAACCAAGCCTCCTCAGAGTCCCAGCTCACACTCATGGGGCCTCGCCCCAAAAGGCTGTGATTAGGAGACACCTAGGATGTTGGCCAAGACCCCCAGGCTTTCTAGAGCACGAGCCCTCTGGAGGGCCTACGAATCTGCATTTTTTTTTTTTTTTCTGAGGCGGAGTCGCTCTGTCGCCCAGGCTGGAGTGCGTGGCGAGATCTGGCTCTGCAAGCTCCACCTCCCGGTTCACGCCCATTCTCCTGCCTCAGCCTCCTGTGCTAAGGACTACAATTACCAACAACTCATTTGTGTGTGTCAGTATTTTTTTTTTTTTTTTTTTGAGAGGCGGAGTCTCGCTCTATAGCCCAGGCTGGAGTGCGGCGGGATCTCCAGCTCACCGCAGCTCCGCCTCCCGAGTTCAGCCATTCTCCGGCCTCAGCCTCCCGGTAGCTGGGACTACAGGCGCCCGCCACCTCGCCCGGCTAGTTTTGTATTTCTTAGTAGAGGCGGGGTTTCACGGGTTAGCCAGGATGGTCTCGATCTCTGACCTGTGATCCGCCGTCGGCCTCAAAGATGCTGGGATTACAGGCTTGAGCCACAGCCCGGCCACATGTGTGTATTTTAGTAGAAGCCGGGGTTTACAGTGTTAGTCAGGATGGTCTCCAATCTCCTGATGTCGCGATCTGCCCGATCTAAGCCTCTGAAGTGCTGGGATTACAGGCGAGGCAGCCCGGCCACATGTGTGTGTATTTTTAGTAGAGACGGGGTTTCACAGTGTTAGTCAGGATGGTCTCAATCTCCTGATGTCACGATCTGCCGTCTAAGCCTCCCAGAGTGCTGGGATTACAGACGTGAGCCATCGCGCCCGGCCCCCATATATATATATATATATATATATATATATATTTTTTTTTAATAAAGACAGGATTTCACTATGTTGCCCAGCTAGTCTTAAACTCCTGGACTCAAGCAATCCTCCCACCTCAGCCTCCTAAAGTGCTGAGATGAGGCCAGGCACAGTGGCTCACACTTGTAATCCCAGCACTTTGGGAGGCCAAGGTGGGTGGATAATGAGATCATGAGTTCAAGACCAGTCTGGCCAACATGGTGCAACCCTGTCTGTACTAAAAGTATAAAAATTAGCCAGGTGTGATGGCACAGGCCTGTAGGCCCAGCTACTTGGGAGGCTGAGGCAGGAGAATCACTTGAACCTGTGAGGCGGAGGTTGCAGTGAGCCAGATCTTGTCACTGCCTCCAGCCCCTAGGCTGACAGGCCGAGACTATCTTAAAAGCAAACAAACAGAAGCTGGGGCGCGGTGGCTCAAGCCTGTAATCCCAGCACTTGGGAGGCGAGGCGGGTGGGATCCCGAGGTCAGGAGATGCGGACTTCATCCTGGCTAACAGGGTGAAACCCGTCTCTATTAAAAATACAAAAAGTAGCCCGAGGCCCGAGGTGGCGAGCCTGTAGTCCCAGCTACTTGGGAGGAGCTGAGGCGGGAGAATGGCGTGAACCGAGGGAGGGCTTGCAGTGAGCTGAGATCCGGCCACTGCACTCCAGCCTAGGCGACAAGCGAGACTCCGTCTCAAAACAAACAAACAAACCAACACCGCTGGAATGACAGGCGTAAGCCACTGTGTGCCAGCTAGAGTCTGCATGTTTTTGTTTTTGTTTTTGTTTGTTTGAGACAGAGTCTCGCTCTGTCGCCCAGGCTGGAGGTGATGGCAAGACTCAGCTCACTGCAAACTCCGCCTCCTGAGTTCACACGCCATTCTCCTGCCCTGCCTCTCAGCCTCCCAAGTAGCTGGGACTACGAAGCCACCACCTCCCAGCTAGTTTTTTGTATTTTAGTAGAGGCGGGGGTTCCTGTTAGCCAAGGGTGGGTCTCCATCTCCTGATGTCACGATCTGCCCTTCGGCCTCTAAGCTGCTGGGTTGAAAGTGAGCCACTGACATGCGGTCAGTCTGCATGTTTAACACAGTGGTTCCCACACCAGACCAGCCTGGAGATTCCTACCCTGAAGGGCAGACATTGTTCCCATTTCACAGCCAGGAACCTTGAGGCTCACTGGTTTGAAGACAGCCTGGCAGGGGCTGAGCCAAGATCTGCCCCCCAGACCCCCACATTCCTTCCCGGGCCTCCCAAAGCCATCGCAGTGCTCCACTCATCCCTCTCTGTGCTCCGGCCTCAGCTCCTCACACCCCCTGAGCCTCCCAAGCCCCCAGCCCCCAAGCCCACGGCCGGGCCCTTTGCACGGGGCATCTTTGGGAGGGGAATTGTCTGTTCTCCTTAAGCCTCCATCTTTAAGCCGGCCGTTGTCTTGGCAACGGTCTACGGCTGACCTTTGTACAGAAAAAAAGGGTGACCTTCCCAGTACAGGCCCCCCGGCCGCCGCCCCCCCGCCGTGGCGCAGTTTAAAGGCATCTGTCTAAACAATGCATTATGGATTTCTCCGCCGGGCGTGCACGGGCCGAGAATTTCAATCCGGGCGGCTCTGCCATTTCCTAAACTTGAGGCATCCAGGGAGAGGGCGTTACACACACTGGCCAGAGCGCTCAGGCCCTGGGAACTGGCAAACGCTTCGGGTTCCAGCCCCGCAACTCAAGCTGGGTGAAGACCAGAGCCCCCGCCTCAGTTCCTCCATCTGTAAAGTGGCACCGAGGAGGGTCCGACTCCCGGGGTGTGGCCGGCGGCAGCGTAAATCTTCAGGGCTGCCGACACCCAGCCTCCGGGACCCCCCTGACCCGCTGTGGAAACTGAGACAAGGACCGGAGGGCAGATCCCCCGGGGAACCTGCCAAGGCCACCGACCCAGGTCTGGATGTTCCCTGTGGCCCAAGGTCACCCCTGGGCCCCCCAGGGACTGACAAGAGGCTTCTAGCGGGAAAAGGGGGTGGCTCAGGCAGGTTGGTCCCCACGTGGGGTGGGTATCAGGCCCCAAAACCCCTGCACACGCTGGCACAAGAAGCTCCATCGGTGCCTCTCCCTCTGATTTCTCAACCCGTGATGGGAAAAGAAGAGAAAAGGAAGGAAGACTTCCTCCAAAGCTTCACCCTGGCAGAATTCTGCTCTGAGGTCCTTGCCCACTTCCAAGCAGCCCTCCCTGCTCGCCTCTCACCACGGGCACAGGGCACAAATTATGTCCCTCTTCTGCTCTAAACTCTGCTGTGGCTCCCCAGTGCCTTCCAGAGAAAAACCAAACTCCTCCCTGCGGCCCATGAAGCCCTCAGCAGCCTTAGCATCCCCTGCTCCAGCCACACCAGCTCCCTCAAGGACACACCAGGCTCCAGGCTGCCCCCAGCCCTTTGCACTGGCTGCTGCATGAGAAACCCGGCTCCTTCTCGCCCTTCTGAACTCAGCTCAAAGGACCCCTCCTCCAGGAAGCCCTCCTGCCTGCCCCCTTAGACATTTCCAAGACAGAGAGAGAGAGACAGAGAGACAGGGAGATAACCGGCTCTTTCAAGCTCATGTCCTGTAGGCTCCCCGAGTGTAGGCACCAGCTCTCTCTTTACATTTTTTCTATTTTATTTGTATTCCATTTTCAGACACTCATGAACGGGGGACTTGGTGCCAACACCCCTCCAAGTGGTTTACAGAGATGAAGTTTCTGGTGCCATAAACACTGGTTATGCGACATCCAGAGGTGGGGACTGGGGTTGAAGGAACAGTTCCTTTTCACCGGTGCCCAGTCAGGGCATGTGTATTTTATATGGACGCCAGTCACGCTGCGCCAGGGCCCAGTCGAATGACCTCGTCATATGTTGGTCACATCTGCAAAGGCCTTCTTTGTTTTTTTTCAGACGGAGTCTTGCTCCGTCGCCCAGGCTGGAGTGCAGTGGCGCGATCTCCGCTCACTGGAAGCTCCGCCTCCCGGGTTCACGCCCTTCTCCTGCCTCAGCCTCCCGAGTAGCTGGGACCACAGGCGCCCGCCAACACGTCCAACTAATTTTTTTGTATTTTTAGTAGAGACGGGGTTTCACTGTGTTAGCCAGGATGATCTAGATCTCCTGACCTTGTGATCCGCCCGCCTCGGCCTCCCAAAGTGCTGGGATTACAGGCGGGAGCCAATGCGTCTGGCCGCAAAGGCCCTATTTCTAAATAAAGTCCCGTTCACAAGTTTCGGGGTCCAGGATGTGAACAGATCTTCCAGGGAGACATCAAGCAGCCTCAGTGTCCATTAATGGATCCGGGCCCTCCCCTCAAGCCTTTTCTTATCCCCTCCCCCACCTCCTGCACCGAGACCCCAGCATGAAGCTTCCTCAGCCCTCACCAACCTCTGCTAGGTCCCAGAGACGCTGTGAGCACCCGAGGGCAGGGCCTGAGGCTCCCCCGCCCCACCTGGGCTGGCACCTGGGAGAGGCGGGTTCCCCTGAGCATTAGCTGTGGGCTGGCTGTGGGCCCCTTGACAAGCTCCTGGGACACTTGGGTTGAGAAGAGCCCGAGGTGCCCCAGCCCCTTCCCGAGTCCCCGCTGGGCACATGTCACCCACTGATGGGGAGATGCCCGAGTACTGTGACTCCGGGGTGGGATGGTGAGGTGGCCCCTGGGGACCCAGAGTCCTGTCCTGCCAGGGCCTCCTGCACCCTCAACCCCAAACCCAGAAAAGTCAGGTGGAGCCCAAGGCCAGAGCAGGCCAATCACAGCTGGGAGACGGGGGCCCAGGGGCCAGGAAGCCGGGATGGAGCGTTCGGCCCATTGCCCTGCACAGCCACCCCCGGTCTCTTTCCCTCTCCGTCTCTGTCTCTCCCTGTCTGTTTCCCTGTCTCTCTGTCTCCCTCTGTCTCTATCTCCCTCGTCTCCCTGTGTCTCTGTCTCTCTCTGACTGGCTCTATCTCCGTCTCTGTCTCTCTCTCTATCACTGTCTCTCTCTCTGTCTCTTCCTCCCTCCATCTCTGACTCTCTCTGTTTCCCTCTCTATCTGTCTCTGTCTTTTCCTCCCTCCATCTCTGACTCTCTCTGCCTCCATCCATCTCTCTCTCTCTGTCTCTGCCTCCATCTGTCTCTCTCTGTCTCCATCAGTCTTTCTCTGTCTCTGACTGTCTCTGTCTCTCTCTGTCTCTGTCCCTCTGATGTCTGACCCCGGTGGGCAGTACCTGCACTGGTTTCGCTGCCCCTGAAGGAACAACGTGTTCTCACTCTGTCTGGGAGATCCCCTTTGCCTCCTCTGGAGGGTCTGAGAAGACAGGAGGGCGCTGGGCCCACCGCAGGGGCAGGTGACCCACGCATCACTCTGCACACCACAGGGCACAGCTGCCACCAAAGGGCTAGGGGGCGGCCGGCCGCCGCGCTCTGGCAGGGACAGGTCTCCCCCCGACGCCCCCAGGGAAGAGCAGCCCCTCCACCGGCCTCCTGCCACCTGCCTCCCTCCCCTTCCAGCCGGCGGGCAAGGGGGCTTCCCGTGCTGCTGGGCGGGCTGCAGGCATCCATAGGGGCCACAAAAGCTCAGCCAGATTCCGGGACACTCCCGTCCCCTTCACCCTCCTTTCCCCGGGATTTCCCGTAGAGGGGACAGGGCCACATGTCGCTCCACACGGACCACCCCTCCCGATGCTGGAGCCCACAGCAGGGAAGTGGCCTTCCCACGGGTCTGAACGGAAATCTGGGGAACACTGGACACAGAGACACCCTCTCCACCCACCCAACCTGCCCTCCAACGCCAGCGGTACGGGAATGACACGTCTGCAGGAGCATTCAAACAGGGGCAGGGATCACCTGCGGAAAGCCTCCCTCCCGTGGGCGAGCCCTCCTGTGTGCAGCTGCCACGCCACGACAATGGCTGCCGCCATAGAGCCCCCATCACCGCCACCTTTGCCAACGGAGAAACAGAGTCACAGGGTGGCCGGGTCACCTCCGGAAGTGGCGGGGCCAGCTGGGAGACACAGGGCCAGGCCTGGAAGCTGTTTCCATGTATCATGCCCCGAACGAATGCCAGGCCCTGCTGGGGAACACGCCCTCTGCTTCTGGTCTTGGTGGGACCTGCCTGGCCTCTGCCTGGCCTTCTGTGAGGGTCAAAGGCCCAAATCCAGGGCCATTGGAAGAGTTTGCAAGAACAGCATTCCCTGCACACTCAGAAACGTCTGGAACAGCCCAAATGTCCATCAACACAAGAATGGGGCAAACGCAGCGCGGCCCTCCACCCACTGGAACACGACTCAGCCATGAACAGGAGCGAGGCTCTGACCCAGGCCACGGCGTAGATGCACCTTGAGGACGCCACGCTCAGTGAGAGACACCAGACACAAAAGGCCACGTAGTGTGTCATCCCATTTCTATGAAATGTCCAGGGCAGGCCCATCCATAGAGACAGGGAGGGGATGTGTGGGTGCCGGGGCTGGGAACGGGGTTTCCTCTTGGGGTGATGGAAATGTTCTAAAGTTGATTGGGTTGATGGACACACAGCTTTGTGAAGAAAATAAAACAAATCAATTGTATACTTTAGGCTGGGCGTGGTGGCTCACGCCTGTAACCCCAGAACTTTGGGAGGGCAAGGCGGGTGGATCACCTGAGGCCAGGAGTTCGAGACCAGCCTGGCTAACACGGTGAAACCCTGTCTCTACTAAAAAAAAAAAAAAATACAAAATTAGCCACAAGCGTGGCTCGCCTAAATCCAGCCTGGGAGGCAGACGGCGGATCACGAGTCAGAGATCGAGCCCATGCTGCTGCCACCGTGGAAACCCTGCCCTACTAAAACACAAAAAAATAGCCGGCTGGTGGCGGGCTTCTGTGGTCCAGGCTTACCTTAGAGGCTGAGGCGGACGGCGGAACGGGAGGCGATGCCGCGAGCTGGTGATCCGGCCACCGGCACCCAGTCTGGCGAAAGAGCGTAGACCCGCCCCAAAAAAAAATTAGGCCGGTAGGCGGTGGCGGCTTCATAGTCCCGGTGATACCGAGGCTGAGGCAGGGAGAATGGTGAACTCCAGGAGGCGAGCTTGCAGTGAGCCGAGATGGTGCCACTGCACTCCAGCCTGGTGACAGATGAGACCCGCCCAAAAAAAAAAGGCCGGGCTGTGGCTCAAGCCTGTAATCCCAGCACTTTGGGAGGCCTGAGACGGGCTGGGATCACGAGGCCGAGATCGAGACCATCCTGGACAACACAGGAAACCCCCGCCTCTACTAAAAAATACAAAAAACTAGCCGGCTAGGTGGCGTGGCTTCTGTAGTCCCAGCTACTGGGAGGCTGAGGCAGGAGAATGGCGAGAACCCAGAGTATGGAGCTGCAGTGAGCTAAAATCCCGCCACCATCTCCAGCCCATGGCCAGAGCGACCAGCCCCAAAAAAAAAAAAAAAAAGAAAGTTGGATTTCGTGCTTGATGGATACTAGGCCAGGTGAGGATCATGCTCTGACCTTAGGCACTTTGGGACAGCCTTTGAGGTCAGGAGCTGAGACCAGTTGGCTAATCATGGCAGTCCCCTGTCTCAACAAACAAAAATTAAAAAAAATATATATATATATATATTAGCCACATGGTGGTAGTGCCTGTAATCCCAGCTACTGGGAAGCTGAGGCAGGAGAATTGCTTGAACCTGGGATGAGATGGCAGTGAGTTAGGATCATGCCATCACATTCCAGGCTAAGATAGGAGCGACCTGAGTCTTCAAAACACAAAAACAAAAAAAGGAAAACTGAACTCCTGGCTGTTGGAATGAATCCCAACCTCCTACGAGACTGTAAGGACCGTGGAGCAGACCAAAGCCGGCCGGGCCAGAGTTGCATACACATACAGCGGCGTTCATGCATGTACAACTGCTGGGGGATTTTCCCCCCTTCTTTTCTTTAAGTAAAGAGGCCTGTCATGGTGCAAGGGGCGTCCTGACACTGTATATTTCACGGTGCTTTCATCACGGCCGGCCGGCGGGGGGAGCCTCCCGGCCGGGCTCACAAAAGGCCCTCTAAGCCCTCCGCGTCCGCATTCTCTATGTGGGAGCCTGCCCCGTTTCCTATTAACTTCAAAAGTCTCAATCCTATTACGGCGGGGGGCGGAGAAACAGTCATTGGAAGAGGAGGCCTTTATTCCCCGGTCCGAACTGGGCAGAGGCCCCAGGGACCCTCATTAGGCAGGCAGTTCCCGAGGGTCTCAGAGGGACTCTGACAACGGCCCTCCCCACCCGACCAAGAGCCCGGAAACAGCGGCGGGGCCTCTGAGGCGCCCAGAGCGGCCCTTCCCTCCCCAGCAGGAATGGCAGGCGGGAGGCGGGTCCGACGGGCGCAGCTTCACTGGAGCCTCCGGGCAGCGAGACCCGGGGCCCTGACCTGGGTGTTAGCCCCAACCCCCAGCCTTGGTTTCCTGCCCTGGAAAATCGGGGCAACCCCACTTCCCACTCTCGCAGCTCTCTTAGGCTCCTATATGGGTAGAAGGAAGCACCTCCCATTCCTCGCTGAGCCGGGACCCTCTGGCTTTTTCAGGTTCTTCTGGCCTTGCCCTGTGCCCAGCCAGGCCCGGGAGTGTGAGTTAATCCTGGGGCACAGGGAGCCATCGTAGGACTGAGGCAGGGGAGGGTCACCATCTGAGTTTCAGGTTTTTTTTGTTTTTGTTTTTGAGACGTAGTCTTGCTTTGTTGCCCACGCTGACTGCAGTGGCATAATCTTGGCTCACTGAAACCTCTGCCTCCCAGGTTCAAGCAATTCTCCCTGCCTCAGCCTCCTAAGTAGCTGGGATTACAGACGCCAACCACCACGCCCGGCTAATTTATTTGTATTTATAGTAGAGACAGGGTTTCACCATGTTGGCCAGGCTGGTCTTGAACTCCTGACCTCAGGTGATTCACCCGCCTCGGCCTCCCAAAGTGCTCGGAGTACAGGCATGTGAGCCACGGCACCCAGTCTGTGATCCCATTTCTGTGAAATGTCCAGGACAGGCCAATCCACAGAGGCAGGGAGGGGATGCGTGGGTGCCGGGGCTGGGTGGGGACGGGGAGCAACAGCTAATGGGGATGCAGTTTCCTTCTGGGGTGATGAGAACATTCTGGAACTAGACAGAGGTGATGTTTGCGCAACTCTGCAAATACGTTAAAAGTCACTGGATTACACCTATAAGCAGGTGAACCTCATGGTCTGTGAATTATATCTCAGTGATGAAAAGTTGAGAGCCACTCACTCTGTTGCAGAGCTGGTTCCTTTATCCCGTCGCTGTGTGCTGCAAGCCTTCTGTCTTCTGTGCGTGACTGTGACTTTCTAGAGGGACGGGAACATGTCTTCGTCCCCTTGCTGTATCATCTCTGACTCACTTGTCACAAATATTGTCAAACTGAACATAAAAATGGGTGTCAAGGCCAGGCAAGGTGGCTCACGCCTGGGATCCCAGCACTTTGGGAGGCCGAGGCGGGAGGATCGCTTGAGCTTGGGAGTTGGAGACCAGCCTGAGCAACATAGCGAGACCACCCCCACCATCTCAAAAAAATAAAACAGAAAAGAAAAAGAAAAAAAAAATGGGTGTCTGAAGATTGGAGGGATGTGGCCGGCCAAAGGTGGGCAGTGAGGGAGCTGCTGGGCTGGCCACGTGCAGGGACAGAGCAGGCTGTGCAAAGTCCCTGGGGTAGAGACAAAAGCAGCTTCTTCTAAAGACAGAACTGGGAGGTTGGGTCGGAGTGAGCGGGAAGGGGAGGAAAGAGGGCTGAATCGATCCCTCCTTCCCTCCCTCCCGCTCTATCCCCAGGCTAAAATGCAGGGGCGTGATATCTCGGTTCACTGCAACCTCCACCTCTCAGGTTCAAGCAATTATCCTGCCTCAGCCTCCTGAGTAGCTGGGATTACAGGCCTGAGCCACCACACCTGGCTAATTTTTGTATTTTCAGTAGAGACGGAGTTTCACTACGTTGGCCAGGCTGGTCTTAAACTCCTAACCTCAGGTGATCCACCCCCCTCAGCCTCCCAAAGTGCCAGGATTACAGGCGTGAGCCACCGAGTCCGCATCTGGCCCAGAGGGCCGGATTCTTGATTCCTGGTGCCTTGAACCCATATAGGGCAAGTGGACAGGGTCATGGGTCAGGCGCAGAGCAGCAGAGCTCGCGGGCACGGGTCCAGATGGAGCAGCAGGTGTCTCCTTACCTCCCAAAGCCTTGGGGTTGAATCTGGCCCCCGCGACCTGGAAACCCAAGCCTGCTTGCTCCCAGGTCTTCCAGCTTATTTCTCTAAGGATTTGCACATTTCAGAGGAGGAAACTGAGGCACAGAAGTTTCCATGACCCCGGAGAGCTGCCCGAGAGCATGGCACAGTAGGTGTTCATCACGCCCAGCGGGAATGACAGCGGCGAGGCCAGGAGTACCGGAAATCAACCAGGATCCTGCAGCAGGGGCCAGCTGAACCCACCAAGGGCACCCGTGGGTAGGACCCTCTCCTCAGCCGTGGTGTGGGAAGCTGCAGCCACACCAGACGGCCCCCAGGATGGAAACGGCCTCACCAGCCCTGCCTTGCAGCGGCAGTAAGGGGTGAACCCAGACGGGTATCCCTGCCTGAGCAGAGAGGACCGTCCCAAGACCAAGGAAACCACCCACAGCACCCACGGGAGGGTATTTGGAACGGTGACGTTGTGCAGCCCATGACCCAGAAAGTGGACACGGGTGTGGTCACGACACAAGAGGACCCAGGGGCGCTCATCACACAGGAGGGACCCAGCTGTTCTGTGACTGACAGAACGCTCTGTGCCTCAGTTTCCTCCTGTGAAAAATGGGTCTCCCAAGAGGATTATGGCACAAACCACTGGCCGGGGCAGTGGAGGGGCAGCAGAGGTGGGGAAGGGTGGTGGCCAGGGCTTGGGGTTCCTGTCGGGGCATCAGACCCAGACCTGGGGCTCCAGGAGGTGGACATGAAGCTAGGACCCCAGGTCCAGCCAGGGGGGACTCCCCAGCACCTGAGGCCGCCCTGACCATCCAGACCTCTGAGCCTGCCTGCTCCAGGATCCCGGTCCCGACCGACCCAAACCACGCGCCCCGGACGCCGCCCTCCTGCGCCCCTTGCAGACTGTCCGGCTGGGCCTCCCAGGGGCGCTGTCTGCGGGGCGGAGCTCCGAGCGCCGAGGGGCCGCGGGTGTCCACGCAGCCCTGCCCGCGCGCCAGTCCGGCTCCCCGGCCTCTGCAGCTCCGAGCGCGTGTCTGCCCGCGCCGCCGTCTCCACCGGCCTCCTCGCTCCACCTAGCGGCGGCCAGAGCCCGGAGCTGCGGGGGGCCCAGAGACGGCGCCCCAGCTGTGGGGGGTCGGGGGGCGCATAGTCCGGCAGGTGCGGCCAGGGAAACTGAGGCACGGGAGGGCCAGGCACGCCCCCAGGGTCACGCAGAATGAGCGGGAAGGTTCAGATCGAACTCCGGCACCCAGGAGCCCATGTAGGTTCCTCCACGGCCACCCCGGAAAAAGAGGGAAGCCTGGAGGCCTGAAAGGAAGGAACGCAGCGCGCAGAGGAAGGAGCCAGCCGCACCGCAGTCCTGCCGGGGACCCGGACAGGTCCGAGCTGGGTCCGAAACCCCAGTGCTGCCAACGCCAGCATGGCCGTGGCCTCCTTCCCTCACCTCCCAGCGGCCTCTGTCTGTGGCCTCAGTCTCCTCATTTGTAAAATGGGTATTAGAGGATCCTTGGGAGGTTCCAGGGAGACGAGGCAGGGAAAGCCTGCTGGCTGACATATGGTACACAGTAAGCACTCAATGAATGTTGGCTATTGGCCAGGCGCTGTGGCTCACACCTGTAATCCCAGCACTTTGGGAGGCCGAGGCGGGTGTATCACTTGCACTCAGGAGTTCAAGACCAGTCTGGGCAACATGGTGAAACCCCGTCTCTACTAAAATTACAAAAATTAGCTGGGCGTGGTGGCAGGTGCCTGTAATCCCAGCTCCTCGGGAGGCTGAGGCAGGAGAATCGCTTGAACTCGGGAAGTGGAGGTTGCAGTGAGCTGAGATTGCACCACTGCACTCCAGCCTGGGCGACAGAACAAGACTCTGTCTCTAAATAAATAAACAAATAAATAAATTAGCCGGGTGTGGTGGTGCACACCTGTGGTCCTAGTTACTTGGGAGGCTGAGATGGGAGGCTCACTTGAGCCAGGGAGGTCGAGGCTGCAGTGAGCTGAGATCGCATTACTGCACTCCAGCCTGAGTGACAGAGCAAGACTGTCTCAAAAATAAATAAATAAACAAATAAATAAACAAGCCAGGCATAGTGGGGTGCACCTGTAATCCCAGCTACTCGGGAGGCTGAGGAAGAAGCACCTGAACCCGGGAGGTGGAGGCTGCAGTGAGCCAAGATTGCACCATTGCACTCCAGCCTGGGTGACAGAGCAATTCTGTCTCTAAATAAATAAATAAATAAATAAATAAATACATTAGCCCGGCGTGGTGGCATCTGTGGTCCCAGTTACATGGGAGGATCACTTGAGCCAGGGAAGTTGAGGCTGCAGTGAGCTGAGATGGCACCTCAGCTCACCGCACTCCAGCCTGAGTGACAGAGTGAGACTCTGTCTCAAAAAATAAATACAGAAACGTTAGCTGTCGAGTAATATTGTTGCCTGGGCTTGTGCACCTTCCTCTGTGGCTTCCTTCCTTCCTTCCACTGTGGAAACCTTAACCGTTTCCCCCATGGCTGGATGCTCCCTCCTGCCTCCCCCCTCTACCCCTCTGCACACAGCCTCACCCCTGCAGGAACGCTCTTCCTCCCCTTCCTCTGCCTCCGACTCAAGTTCGCCTGCCGTGACCCCCACGGTGCCCCAGGGTTCAGCCCAGGGTCAGGCGCACGGCGGGCGTTCGGTGACTGCATGAGGTTGGATGAAAATCAGGCTGGCTCCACACTGCGCTGCCCTGCGCCCTCGTTCCACACCCGGAGAAACTGAGGCCCGGAGAAAAGAGGCAGGTCAGCGGAGCTCTCTCATCGCAGGTCACGGTCCCAGGGACCTGGAGGGAGGGCTGCGGAAGCCAGCAACTCCTTCCCCTCCATCAGCCCCCAAGGAGGGTCGTGCTGCAGAAGCAGAGACCGGGCCAAATTGAAATTGATCGTGGGGAACAGCTCGGCAGGGTGGAACAGACACACGGCCACCGGGGAGCAGGGGCGCCCAGGCGTGTGAGCGTGTCCCAGCCTGCGACGGAGAATCTTTTAATCTGCGGTGGATGCTGCTAGCTGAGGCCTCTAAGTAGCCACAAAGCACGGGGGCTCAACTGCAGCAGCTGGCAGGCATGAGGACGCCTCCTTTCACTTCCTTCATTTCTTCCTCCTGAAGACACTGGGTAAATCTAGAGCAGCAGAGGGTGGCCAGAAAAGCCCCTCCCCCTATTCCAGACAAGGGGCTCCTGGGGGGACACACAGGGGCCAGGTACCCAGAGGGGTTCCTGAAGACTCGGGGTTTAGAAGCTAGCCACGTCTTCCAGGACCAGCCAGACGTCCCAGAATTCCTGTTTGGTGACACAGAGGGGCAGCTGCCGGCCCTGTGTCCCTCCCTGCAGGCGGCCGGGCCTGGCTCCCACCCCAGAGCTGTGGGGCTTACAAGGGCTCCTCCACGCCTCAGTTTCCCGTGTTGGCCTCCGAGAGGTGATGACCGGGCACGTGGCCAACGGGGCAGCCGCGTCCTCCTGCAGCCCCTCAGACCCTGACCCGGAAGCCCCCCTTGGTGCCCGGGGCGGGGGTCGTGCCCCAGCTCATCTCCCAGGGCCCCTCTCTGGTGAGAGCCTCGACCCCAGGATTAGGAGGCTGGGGTCAGGGGTCAACAGCATTTGCCGCGGCTCCATTCAGGCTGAGAGCGGATCCGTTCTCCCTGCCACCTCGAATTTCCTGGACAAAGGCTCAGTGGAGGGACTGGGCAGAGGGACCCCTGAGCACCCTGGGAAAGCCCCGGGAGAGCCTGTGCCCCCGCCAGGCGCCTCTGCCCACACAGCCCCCATTCAGCCGCCAATGAGCCGACGAGAGGGACCCCGCACACCCATGCTGCAGATGAGGAAACTGAGGCAGCCAGCAGATGGAGCGGGCCGAGAAGCTGCAGGGCTTTGGCCAGGCGGGGGCCACGTGAGGGAGGCAGCCTGGCCCCCAGAGAAATGGGGCTCAGGCACGGGAGGCGGGGTCCGTGACGGCAGGCGAGTGGGGGGCTGGCAGCAGACAAAGGCGGGCGGGCCAGGTCTGCGGGGGTGCGTTCCGCTCGTCAGCCCTGGTTCCACTTCAGTCCACCCTGGACAGGCCGGAATAATCCCTCCCGTGGC
>NW_022160646.1:0-335 GCF_008728515.1 Papio anubis | reverse complement strand
AAAAAAAAAAAAAAAAAAAAAAAAAAAAAAATTAGCCAGGTCTGGTAGCACACGCCTGTAATCCCAGCTACTCAGGAGGCTAAGGCACGAGATTCACTTAAACCCGGGCAGGAAAAGTTGCAGTGAACTGAGATCGTGCCATTGCACTCCAGCCTGGGTGACAGAGTGAGACTATTTAAAACAAAAAAAAAGTCAGTGGAAGAATTGCCTTTTTGACAAGTAATGCTGTAGCAATTGAATATCCATAGGCAAAATAATGAACCTTGACCTAAATCTCATACTTCAATGTGGGCAGATCACCTGAGGTCGGGAGTTTGAGACCAGCCTGGCCAACA
>NW_022160645.1:0-335 GCF_008728515.1 Papio anubis | reverse complement strand
CAGGATACAAAATTAATGTGCAAAAATCACAAGCATTCTTATACACCAATAACAGACAAACACAGAGCCAAATCAGGAATGAACTTCCATTCGCAATTGCTTCAAAGAGAATAAAATACCTAGGAATCCAACTTACAAGGGATGTAAAGGACCTCTTCAAGGAGAACTACAAACCACTGCTCAGTGAAATAAAAGAGGATCCCATTTTAATAAAATGTCAGCCTACTTAGCTTCCTCATCCTATCTAGATATATACTTTGTATGATAGGGCTCATTTCTATGTAATATAATTTTGAATTTTTTAAAACATTCATCTCCATGATGTTCAGCACTAT
>NW_022160644.1:0-335 GCF_008728515.1 Papio anubis | reverse complement strand
GGGTGAATAGATGGGTGAATTGATGAGTGGATGAATGGGTGGATGAATGGATGGATGGATGAATGGGTGAGTGGATGAATGGATGGATGGATGAATGGGTGAGTGGATGGATGGATGGGTGGATGGATGGGTGGATGGATGGGTGGATGGATGGGTGGATGGATGGGTGGATGGATGGGTAGATGGATGGGTGGAGGGATGGGTGGGTGAATAGATGGGTGAATTGATGAGTGGATGAATGGGTGGATGGATGGATGGATGAATGGGTGGGTGAGTTGATGAGTGGATTAATGGGTGGTTAGATGGGTGGATGGAAGGATGGGTGGGTGAATTGA
>NW_022160643.1:0-336 GCF_008728515.1 Papio anubis | reverse complement strand
ATTTTATCTGAGGATATTTCCTTTTTCACCGTAAACCTCTATGGGCTACCGAATATCACTTTGCCAATTCCACAAGAACTGTCTTACCAAAAGGTTTCTTGAGGGGAAAGCTGTAACTCTGTGAGATTATTCCACAGAACACAAAGAAGTTTCTCAGAAAGCTTCTTTCTCTTTGTTATCGGAAGATATTTCCTTTGGCCCTATAGTCTTCAAAGGGTTCCAAAATATCTGTTCTCAGATTCCACAGAAATAAGGCTAGCAAAGAAATCCACGAAACAGAGATGTAACACTGTGAGATGAATTAACAGAACACTAAGCAGTTTCTCAGAAAGCTTC
>NW_022160642.1:0-336 GCF_008728515.1 Papio anubis | reverse complement strand
TAGCATAGGGGAGATAGCGTAGGGGAATAGCATAGGGGAGATAGCGTAGGGGGACAACATAGTGGTGATAGCATAGGGGGATAAGGGATAGCATAGGGGGATAGTGTACAGGGATAGTGTAGGGGGGATAGATTAAGGGAATAGAGTAGAAGGATAGTGTAGGGGGATAGTGTAGGGGGGATACTGTAGGAGGGATAGCATAGGGGGTAGTGTAGCGGGGATAGTGTAGGTGGATAGCGAAGGGGTAATAGCATTGGGGGATGGCGTAGCAAGGATAGCGTAAGGGGATAGCATAAGGGATGGTGTAGGGAGAGAGCGTAGGGAGGATAGCATGGG
>NW_022160641.1:0-336 GCF_008728515.1 Papio anubis | reverse complement strand
GCTCAACTACATGGAAACTGAATAACCTGCTCCTGAATGACTACTGAGTAAATAACGAAATGAAGGCAGAAATAAAGATGTTCTTTGAAACCAATGAGAACAAAGATACAACATACCAGAATCTCTGGGACACATTGAAAGCAGTGTGTAGAGGGAAATTGATAGCACTAAATGCCCACAAGAGAAAGCAGGAAAGATCTAAAATTGACACTCTAACATCGCAATTAAAAGAACTAGAGAAGCAAGAGGAAACACATTCGAAAGCTAGCAGAAGGGAAGAAATAACTAAGATCAGAGCAGAACTGAAGGAGATAGAGACACAAAAAACCCTCCAAA
>NW_022160640.1:0-337 GCF_008728515.1 Papio anubis | reverse complement strand
TTTTTGAGACGGAGTCTCGCGCTGTCGCCCAGGCTGGAGTGCAGTGGCCGGATCTCAGCTCACTGCAAGCTCCGCCTCCCGGCTTCACGCCATTCTCCGGCCTCAGCCTCCCGAGTAGCTGGGACTACAGGCGCTGCCACCTCGCCCGGCTATTTTTTTTTTTGTATTTCTTAGTAGAGACGGGGTTTCACCGTGTTAGCCAGGATGGTCTCGATCTCCTGACCTCGTGATCCGCCCATCTCGGCCTCCCAAAGTGCTGGGATTACAGGCTTGAGCCACCGCGCCCGGCCGGGGTGGTCTTCTAATGGTCGCTATGACAGGAAGTGATAGCCGAGGT
>NW_022160639.1:0-337 GCF_008728515.1 Papio anubis | reverse complement strand
TTTGGATTGGGGATTTCCCATTGCCTTTCTCTCACCCATAGGCAGAAACCGAACTCTACCTGGCTACAAAGCGTCCTCTGGAGCCACTAGAGACCGGGAGGCTCCTGGAGCCGGAATGGAGATTACCTCCAGGCGGACGTCTCCGTCCTGGACGGGTCTCACATGGACTGGAATGGAGTTCCTTTGGGCAGACGTCTCTACCTTTGGGAACTCTCCTGTGGGTCACCTGGTGACCAAAAAACCTTGGGCCTGCGCAGGACTTCTGGCCAAGGAGTATGAGAGGGAGGCAAGAGATACTCACCCCTAGGAGACTTGGAGGTGTGGAAAGCGATGTCTA
>NW_022160638.1:0-337 GCF_008728515.1 Papio anubis | reverse complement strand
GAGATATGGGAAAACAGAAAATGTCCACAAGCGATCGGGTGGGGGGGGCAGTTGCAGCAGCACCTGGCTCTGTTGCGTTGTGAGCCAGCCACGTGGGCTGGACAGCTCACTTAGCCACTGAAATTATATCATCTAAGATTTTGTTGCAGTTACTTTGACAAATTCTCCCTCCTGCTATGAAGAGTAAGGTTTGGGGGTTTTTTTGTTGTTTTTTTTGAGTCAGAGTCTCGCTATGTCACCCAGGCCGGAGTGCAGTATTACAATCATGGCTCATCGCAGCCTTGACCTTCTGGCTCAAGCAATCCTCCCGCCTCAGCCTTCCAAGCAGCTGGGACCC
>NW_022160637.1:0-337 GCF_008728515.1 Papio anubis | reverse complement strand
CTCCTCCTCCTCCTTCTTCCTTCTTCCTTCTTCTTTCTTCTTTCCCCTTTCCCCACGCCACACCCAGCGCCACTCCCTCCTCCTCCTCCTCCCCCCCAACGCCCTCCCAACTTCTCCTCCTCCTCCTTCTTCCTTCTTCCTTCTTTCTTCTTTCCCCTTTCCCCACTCCACACCCAGCGCCTCTCCCTTCTCCTCCTCCCCCCAACTCCCTCCCACCTCCTCCTTCTCCTCCTTCTCCTTCTCCTCCTTCTCCTCCTCCTTCTTTCTTCTCTCTTTTTCTTCTTTCTTTTTCTTCTTCTTCTTCCTTCCTCCTCCTCCTCCTCCTTCTTCCTTCTTC
>NW_022160636.1:0-24437 GCF_008728515.1 Papio anubis | reverse complement strand
GAGGGAGGGAGGGAGGACTTTTTTTTTTTTTTTTTTTTTTTTTTTTTGGTGAGACAATCTTGCTCTATAGCTCAGCCTGGAGTGCAGTAGTGCGATATCAGCTCACTGCAGCCTGGACCTCCCTGGGCTCAAGTGATCCTCCCACCTCAGCCTCTTGAGTAGCTGGGACCACAGGCGCATGCCACAATGCCTGGCTAATTTTTGTATTTTTTATAGGGAAGGGGTTTTGCCGTGTTGCCCAGGCTGGTCTCAAACTCCTGGGCTCAAGCAATCCACCCACCTTGGGCTCCCAAGGTGCTGGGAGAACAGGTGTGCACCGCCATGCCTGGCTAGACTTCTTAAAATGTGCCTCATTGGGTAGCTATAACTTTGGGATCATGTAATTATTTAAATAATGTATCATTAAATTATGAAAAAGCAATCCTCAAAATCAAAAAATAAAAGGAAGCAAATGAACATGTACAACCAGTTGGTGGCATAACACCAAAGAGGAACCACTTTAAATGACTTAAAAACACAGTAATTTCATGGGCATTCCCAATGGTATATACTGTAAGGATAAAATGAACTGTAAAAAAAATAATAATTTTAAAAATCGTAAAATTTTTAGAGTTTGTGATGTTGGTATCAGAGACTGACATGTATATAACTTGGGACAAAGCAAATGAGTAATTATCTGATGTTCATTCTCTCATACCCAGTGTTACTGAGACCAGATTCTTGGCATGGGAGGAAGGAAATAAATAACTTAGGTGGAAGAGGTTAACTAAAAATCCTGTAGTCATGAATTTCAATATGGAGTACCAATATGAACAAATGCGGCATTTTCTTTAAAACCGAACCAAAAATATTTCCTAGTTCCATTTGACAAGAAGTCCTAGAAATAATAACAGAAAAGGTAGCAATGAGCACTCTAGTGCCCCAGTTGTGACCTTAAATACTATTTCCACTAAAAGAAACAAGATTCTTTAGAAAGAACTAATTCTAGGGGCCAGAGAAATACATGACCTTGGAACATCTTGTCATATCAGACAACGAAGCGGCTACCGCAGACCACAGTATCATGTCAAAGGGCTCAGGTGCCAACCTAAAGAGACTCCTACTGGCAAGAGATGAAACAATTCAAGCGTAAATATGAATCATAATAGCAAGGGCTTGAAATCCATCCAACATGTTTATGAGTTTGCAAAGGCAGTAAAGCAAAATATAGCCTAATTGGTCACTGTTGCAGGATACTCATGAGCCAGCTTATTATTTTGAAAGCTGATAGAGAAAGAATCAAGCATTTATCCTGCCTTTCCTATACAAACTATACCATTGTGTAACCAAATTGTATTCAGCTGGAAAATGAAGAATGAGTGACAGAATTAGAATGCCACCATTCTGCAATCCCTGATGAATTAATGGACGTAGGCATTAACCATCAATGGTTGCTAGTATCACAGAGAGACAATCAGACCTACAGATGGAAGGACTATATAACCTATGAAGTGGTCTCACTGAAAACTCAAACTTGAAGGTGACAAAGCTTCAAGATCTAACTACCAGGTCACAAGAACCTTAGCAGACAAAGGAACATGCTACACACTATGGGGGTGCAATTAGCAAAATCCACATGACCTACTATCTTCGACAATTAAATTGCAAGGGGAAAAAACAAAGAAAGGGTGAGAACAACTATGGATTAAGCCAGACTTAGGAGACATATCAACAGTCACAATGTGTGGACATTAATTGCCTCCTGAGTCAAATAAGTAAATCAATTTTTTTTAATTATGATCTTTCAAGTAGAAATTTGAACAGTGGCTTTAAAAAAATTTTTAATTTTTTTTCTCGAGACAGGGTCTGTCTCTGTCACCCAGGCCAAAGTGCAATGGTGAGACCTCAGCTTACTGCAACCTCCACATCCCAGACTCAAGCGGTCCTCCCAACTCAGCCTCCCAAGTAGCTGGGAACGCAAGTGTGCATCACCAATACCAGCTAATTTTTTTTGTATTTTTGTTAGAGACAGGGTTTCATCACGTTGCCCAGGCTGGTCTCAAACTCCTGAGCTCAAGTAATCTGTCCACGTTGGCCTCCCAAAGTGCTGGGATTACAGGTGTGAGCCACGGTGCCTGGCCTGTAGGAATTTTTATTAATGTTAATATGTGATAATGGCATTATGGTTATTTTACAACATGAGGCTTTTTTATCTTTCAAAAACATATACTAGGGCTGGGCTCAGAGGCTCACTCCTGTAATCCCAGCACTTTGGGAGGCCGAGGTGGACATATTGTTGAGGTCAGGAGTTCAAGACCAGCCTGACGAACAGAGTGAAACCCTGTCTCTACTAAAAGTACAAAAATTAGCCGGGCATGGTGACAAGCACCTGTAATCTCAGCTACTCAGGAGGCTGAGGCAGGAGAACGGCTTGAAGCCAGGAGGCAGAGGTTGCAGTGAGCCGAGAGCACACCATTGCACTCCAGCCTGAGTGACAGAGTGAGACTCAGTCTCAAAAAATAAATAAATAAATAATAGATAAATAAATAAATAAATACTGAAATATTTATGAGTAAAATTATATGAAATCTGAAATTTGCTTCAAACGGGTAAAGAGTGAGAAATAAGATGAAATAAGATAGTCCATGAACTAATTATCATTGAGGCTGGAAGACCAGTACATGGGAGTTTATTGTACTTTTCTCTTTACTTTTATATACACTAGAAACTTTCCTTAATCAAATATTTTTAAAAATCTATATTGCCAATTAAAAAACAGCTACAATGTATTGAACAATTAACATAAATCATCATTTTTTTAATCTTAGCAACACAGTAGTACCTACTGTGAGGTAGGTACTATTACCATAATCTCCATTTTAGAGGTAAGGAAACTGAGGCTTGCAGAGGTTAATTAATGTATCAAAGATCACATACTCAAATCCACGTACTAAGTAACCGTTGTCTCATCAGTGGGTTTTCCGGAGACTGCATAATGATGCCAAGCCATGTGTCTAGGTTTGCATGAAATGAGAACAGAAGCTGTCCTTGGGGACAGTTGGCATCTGGGTTTCAGCCATTCAAAAACTTTGGCTGGGCACAGTGGCTCACGCGTGTAATCCCAGCACTTTGAGAGGCCAAGGCGGACGGATTACCTGAGGTCAGGAGTTCGCAACCAGCCTGGCCGACATGGTAAAACCCTATCTCTACTAAAAATACAAAAAATTAGCCTTACGTGGTGGTGCACACCTTAATCCCAGCTACTCAGGAGACTGACACAGGAGAATCGCTTGAAGCTGGGAGGTGGAGGTTGCAGTGAGCCAAGATCATGCCACTGCACTCCAGCCTGGGCAGTGGACAGAGCAAAACTCTCTCTCAAAAAAATAAATAAATAAATAAATAAATAACTCTCCAAAAATACATAACAAAAATAATTGGGAAAACAATAGCATGTCCAAGCCGTGCCAAGGAAAATGTATCACTACTTCTAATCATAGTAAAAAGCCTATTTAGACCAACACGTTATCAAAAAAAGTATTACCGAGCCTTTCAAGGAATGAAAAAGCAGGCATAAAACTTGTAGACAGGCAAAAAGACATATGGTCCTCAAGGGAATATGAATTTGAATGGAAAAATTTGAACAATGGAGAACAGCCTGCCTCTTCCATCCCCTGATGTATGAAGTTTGGTCCATTTCCAATAGCAATCAGAAGCTTCTGGCAGTGGCCCAGCTGGCCTGCCTGTAAGACCATCTGGGAGAAAGGGAAGTGTCTGCCACACACTGGTCAGGCTGACACCAGCACTGAACTGTTTGTTCATTTCTGCAGTACCTGCGGAGCTACTATATAAGGTTGGAGGAGTGACATCAACTCTAAACCATCCACAACTCCAAAGAAATTAACTTGTCTGATCAAGATATTAAAGGGGACTTTTGGTCAGGCACGGTGGCTCAGACCTGCAATCCCAGCACTTTGGAAGGCTGAGGCAGGAGGATTGCTTGAGCCCATGAATTTGAGACCAGCCTGGGCAACATAGCAAGACCTTGTCTCAATTTTTTTTTAAATAAAATTAAAAAAAAAAAAAAACTAAAAGGGTCATGTGAGGTGGCTCATGCCCGTAATCCCAGCACTTTGGGAGGCCGAGGCAGAAGGATTACTTGAACCCAAGAGTTTTAGATCAGCCCAGGCATATAGGGAGATCTCCTCTCTACAAAAATACAAAAACTAGGTAGGCATGGTGGCACACACCTGTAGTCCCAGCTACTCAGGAAGCCGAGGTGGGAAGATGACTTGAGCCTGAGAGGTCAAGCCTGCAGTGAGCCATGCACGCCACTGCACTTCAGCCAGGGTGACAGAGACCCTGTCTCCAAAAACAAAAGAAAAGAAAAGAAAAATATAAATAAATAAAGAAGACTTTTCAGAAACGTAATGAACAAGCTTAGAATAACTTAATACCAAGTTTTTAAAAAATTGGTCTGGAGTTCATCCCCGGTCTAATTAAGACCACTATTATCTTTTCTCCTAAATATAACTCAGGATAGCTATCTTCATTATTCTGCTTGTATCTAACGACCCAGACATTAAGTCTCTGACTTTAATATATAGCTTTGAGGTTGAAAACTGTTATCTACCCAACACATTCTGTTGTGGGAGGAGAATGCTTTTTATGTCATAAGTGACCAGACTAATTCTTTATTCTTTTCTAAGAAACAGAGATAAATATTCACAAGGATTCTTCAAACACCAGAGATAAAATACTGGATCATAAAAATGTGATTTTTAAAAAATTTTACTAGATTCATAAGTAAAACAAGATGAATTTGAACCATATACAACCAGAGTTGTTTCACCACAAATTTATGATTCTAAAGGCTTTCACATGGTAATAAGAGGTGAGAAATTAAAAGAAAGAGTAGAGGCAGGCATGGTGGTTTATGCCTGTAATCCCAGCACTTTGGAAGGCTGAGTCAGGAGGATTGCTTGAGGCCAGGAATTCAAGACCAGCCTGGGTAACATAGCCAGACTCTGTCTCTACAAAAAATTTAAAAATTAACTGACTGTGGTGGTGTATACCTGTAGTCCTAGCTACTCTGAAGGCTGAGGCAGGAGGATCGCTTGAACCCAGGAGTTTGAGATCACAGTGAGCTTTGATCACACTACTGCACTCCAGCCTGAGTGACAGAACAAGACCCTGTCTGTTATAATTAGAAAAATCTAAAATATTATAGATTTCCTGAATCAATCACTATAATTAGAAAAATCTAAAATATTATAGATTTCCTATTTTATCAGTTTTTTCCACTGAAGAGAATATGTCAACATTTTGTATGCAATCAGAGAAATAATAGGTGCCCAATTGTTGAAAAGACATAACTGCAAATCAAGTCCACCATCACACTCAGATTACTGATAATGTAGATGCTGTCATCCTCATTATCAGTTTTGGAAAGCACTTATTTATCATTCACTTATGTAACTCTCTTCCCTTCTATAGGTCAAAGCAATATAGATTATATACATATTCATTCATTTAACAAATGCAGCAGTAAGTTTGACAAACTACTGTATTATATGCCAGGCACTGTGCTCAGAACTCGGAATACAACTCTGAATAAAACAGACATGGTCCCTGCCTATATGAAGCTTTGGGAGGGACAAATAACTGAACAGATCATTACAATAGAGAGTAAGAAGATATTAGGAATTAATGTAATCTCAACTATAGTGATGACTAGAAAGGGAAATACAGCGTGCTATGAGAGAATATAAGTGGAGTCTAAATTTGAATGTTTATTGTACCAGAAACCTCAGAAATACTTAATGTTGTTAGAATATCCTTATGATCTCTCAAATTTCCCAAACTTTCTTCCAAATAGGCAGTCATGTGATTAGTTTTGGCCAATGGGTTGGGTGGAGAAGTGTATCATTTCTAGGAGGAAGCATTTTTTTTTCCTTTTTTTTTTTTGAGACAGAGTCTCACTCTGTCTCCCAGGCTAGACTGCAGTGGTGCGATCTTGGCTCACTGCAACATCTGCCTCTTGGGTACAAGTAATTCTCCTGCCTCAGCATCCTGAGTAGCTGGGACTACAGGCGCACACCAGCTAATTTTTGTATTATTTTGTAGAGATGGAGTTTTGCCATGTTGGCGAGGCTGGTCTCGAACTCCTCACCTCAAGTGATCCACCTGCCTCGGCCTCCTAAAATGCTGGGATTACAGGGGTGAGCCACTGCACCTTGCCAAGCAGGCACCATTTAAGAGACAGAGCTACTCTCTAGCTCTTTCCTCTCCAGCCACTACAGTCATGGAGGCCACGTATTGAGATGAAGTTTCAAAAGATGGAGGTAGCCTACATTGCTAGGTCACAACAAGGACAGGTACCCTGGAAAGTTGCTGACATTCATCAAATGTCCACAACTTTGTTGTGCTAAACCACTGAGATTTAGAAGTTATTACCACAACATGGCCTATTCTTCCTTGCCCATACTCTCAAAGGGGTCACATTCATTCTTATGACATCTCTCCATTTTGCCAATGCAGAAATGAAGACAGAAACATTTAGAGAGTCGCCTAAAATTAGTCAGTAGTGAAATACAACATCCTGCCTTCCACGTGAGAGCTGTAGTCAAAAGATCAGTATTTTTCGAAACCAGATTGAGACATACTAACTTTAAAATCAATCAATTTAAGTCACAGTTAGGAATTTTTATTTTATTTATTTATGTTTGCTATTCCATAGGGGTTTTGTGGATATTTTTATTATTAATTTAGGTTCAGGGGGTACATGTGCAGGTCTGTTACTTGGTTATATTGTGTAAGGCTGAGGCTTGGGCTTCTAGTGAACTCATCACTTGAATAGCGAACACAGTACCCAATAGGTCATTTTTCAGCCTTATACCTCTTCCCTTCCTCCCCCATTTTGGAGTCCCCAGTGTCTATTTTTTCCATCTTTGTGCCCATGTGTACCTATCGTTTAGCTTCCACTTACAAGGGAGAATGAGTAGTTCTTAATTTTCTACTTCTGAGTTACTTCACTTAAGATAATAACCTCCAGCTTTACCCATGTTGATGTAAGGGACATAATTTCAATTCTTTTTTATGGCTGCATAGTATTCCCTGGTATATGTGTACCACATTTTCTTTATCCAAACAACTGTTGTTGGGTGCTTAGGTTGATTTCATGACTTTACTATTATGAACAGTGATAAACATACAAGTGCAGGTATCTTTTTGATAAAATAATTTATTTTCCTTTGGGTAGATACCCAGCAGTGTGATTGCTGAGTTAAATGGTAATTCTATTTTTAGTTCTTTGAGAAATGTCCATACTGTTTTCCACAGTGGTTGAACTAACTTACATTCCCACCAACAGTGTGTAACCATTCCCTTTTCTCCGAATCCTCCCTAGCATCTGTTATTTTTTACTTTTTAATCATAGCCATTCAGGTCGGGAGCAGTGGCTCATGCCTGTAATCCCAGCACTTTGGGAGACCCAGGCAAGTGAATCACTTGAGTTCAGGAGTTCGAGACCAGCCTGGCCAACCTGGTGAAACTCTGTCTCTACTAAAAATACAAAAATTAGGTAGGCATGGTGGCGCATACCTGTAATCCCAGCTACTCCAGAAGCTGAGGCAGGAGAATCACTTGAACCAGGAGGTGGAGGTTGCAGTGAGCTAAGACTGTGCCACTGCACCCCAGAGTGAGACTCTGTCTCAGAACAACAACAACAAAAAAAAAACCATAGCCATTCTGTCTGGTATGAGATGGTATCTCATTTTGGTTTTAATTTGCATCCCTTTGATGATTAGTGATATTGAGGATTTTTTCATGTGTTTGTTGGCTGCTTGTATGCCTTCTTTTGAGGAATGTCTGTTCATGTCCTTTGCCCACTTTTTAATGGAGTTATTTTGTTTTTTCTTGTTGATGTGTTTAAGTTCACCATCAGAAGTTTTTAAAAAATAAATTAGGACACACTAACCTTGGGTAAAAAAACACCAAGGTGCACTCCATTAAGTGTTTTGCTTTAGGAAACTTTTGTTAAAAACATATATACATATAAACATTTTATTAAATTACACATACATACACATATGTATGCATCAGAGACCTGTCATGTAAAATGCATTTCTTACTGTGTCATGGACAAATAGATTTGAAAAATATTACATTAGACTGCACAATAATTGTTTAATGAGAGCCATTTAGATGAAGCAATATAAGAATATTAATGAAGTGGCTGGGCACAGTGGCTCACGTCTGTAATCCCAGCATTTTGGGAGGCCGAGGCAGGAGGATCACTTAAGGGCAGGAGTTTGAGACCAGCCTGGCCAACATGGCGAAGCTCCCTCTCTACTAAAAATACAAAAATTAGCCTGACATGGTGGTGCGTGCCTGTAGTTCCAGCTACTCAGGAGCCTGAGGCAGGAGAATCGTTTGACCCCGGAGGTGGAGGTTGTAGTGAGCTAAGATCGTGCCACTACACTCCAGCCTGGGAGACAAAGTGAGCCTCTGTCCTAGAAAAAAAGAAAAAGAAAATAAAATAGTATTTATGAAGTGAATGCATTGTTTTTATACCATTTAACAAGAAGCTTTGTTATCGGGGAAAACATAGTACAGCATAATTATAGATTCATTCTAAGATGTCACAAAAAAAGAAATGTTATTACATAATTAAAGTTAAATGTGTAAAATTAAAGTTAAATGTTTCATAATTGATATTAAATGTAAGAAAATGTTAAGTGGCCAGGCATGGTGGCTCACACCTGTAATCCCAGCACTTTGGGAGGCCAAGGCAGGTGAATTGCCTGAGCTCAGGAGTTCGAGACCAGCCTGAGCAACATGGCAAAACCCTGTCTTTATTTTTTTTTTAATTAAAAAAAAATATATATATATATATATATTTATAAGAAAACATTAAATGAATCATTGGCAGCAGGAAAACAAAAGTCAGGATTTGGATTCACTCATTCATCCATCTATTCATCCAAAAAAACCATTTATTGAGCATCTGCCAAGTGCCAAATACTGAGCCAGGGTCTGAGAAAATGGCTATGTATAAAACAGAAATGTGTTCTGCCCTTATGGAGCTTATATTCTAAGCAAGGAAGACAGACATGAGATTTTTTAAATACACGTTTAGTTATTGAGCTATGATTGTAGTGAGTGCTAAGGAAGAGAAGAAGACCTCGAATGCAGCAGTGTGCTAGTAAATGATTAACAACCGGAGCTCCAAGAAAAAAACTTTTCGCATATCTAGATACATGTGTTTGTTATAAATTTTACTGACATAAAGGATATATAGTACACAATTTTAAAATAACAATAAAACATACAATACTCTATTTTAAATTCAGTGTACACCATTGATTCTCATGGAATGTTTTCACAGGTTTTTTATGAATTCTTTTATCTGTAGCCAATATATGGTTGCAACTAAGGAAAGACTTCATTCTAACATAAGTGTTGGTGGATACTTTCATTTATGTTGAAGAGTAAGATGAAAGAGATACAATATTTCTGTCAGAACTTGACTCAATTGTCAATTAAGTGAGTGACTTTGCAGAATCAGATTAATAGCTTCAAATACTTGAAAAATATTTTCTCAATTTCTCAATTTTTGTGCTAGTCACAAAGGAACTGTTTTAGCCATGAAACACTTTTAAGTTTAATCTGCATTACTAACATTTTCTCTATCAGTTTTTTAAGTATAAACAACCAGTAAAACAACAAATCACATTCCTGCGGCATTTGCAGATTTCCCTGGTGGAAATGTCCATGGGAACACGGTAGCTGATTTCAGCCACCAAGGTGGCATCACAGGACATGGGAACACAGGGTTGGGAAGAGCTTTCTTTGCAGTAGCACATCATTACATAATGTTTCCATCATACAGATGGAATAAATACAAATAACCTCAAGATCTCAAATAATAGTAACACATTGTAAAATAATTGGGGCATGAAGAACTTTTAGTATTGATCTTTGTTTTGAATATAACTTATTTGATTGTAAGGTGTATATAATTTATTTATTATGTATTTATTTATTTATTTATTTGTGGAGACAGGGATCTCACTCTGTTGCCCAGGCTGGAGTGCAGTAGTGTGATCTTTGCTCACTGCAGCCTCGACCTCCTGGGTTCAAGTGATCCTCCTAAGTAGCTGGGACTACAGGCATGTGCCACCACACCCAGCTAATTTTTTTGTAAAGACAGAGTTTTGCCATGTTGCCCAAACTGGGAAGGGGTATATAATTTAATTCTTAATTATGGTTGTATTTGACAACTGCCCTACAAAATTCTTGAAATTTTAACAATAGGTTCTTTAGAACACACCCTGCCTAAACCCCACAAGATTTGAGAAAGAGTAAACTGAAAATGGGGGAGGATCTTTAGGGAGAAGTGCTGCTCTTATGTGTCCTAGGACAGGGAGGGCTGGATATCATGGAAGACATTGGTGACAGTGGGACCCAAGCCCACTGATGCCAAGTGTAGCTCCCAGAAATTATTCTCCATCAATACCAATAGCCGAGTGAACTTCTCTCTGGCTTCTCCTCCAGAGTAGAGAACAAGCTATGCAGGCAAACAAACAAAAAAAAATACTTCTTTTTCTTTTCTTTCTTTCTTTTTTTTTTTACCAGAAGCCCAAACCTCACCAGAACAACAAAATATTTCTAAAATCATTCCTGGCCAGCCACAGTGGCTCATGCCTGTAGTCCCAACACTTTGGGAGGCTGAGCTGCTTGAGCCCAGGAGTTTGAGACCAGTCTGGGAACATGGTGAAATCCCATCTCTATAAAAAATGGAAAAATTAGTCAGGCATGGTGGCAGGCCTGTAGTCATAGCTACCTGGGAGGCTGAGGCAAGAAAATCACCTGAGCCTGGGAGGTCGAAGCTGCAGTAAGCCATGATCATGCCACTGTACTCCAGCCCAGGTGACAGAGAGACAGCTTGTCTCGAAAATAAATAAATAGATACATAAATAAAATCATTCCCTCTTTAGCCCCTTCTCATTATCTCTTTATTCTCCTTAAAACGGCTGCGGGATTTTTTAACATGGAGTATATTTCAGATTTTACTTCTCTTACCTCCAACATCTCTCTATCAGCTTGTTGAAATCCCTTTAACAGCACAAAAATTATTTTATTCCAAAGTTTAATTTAGGCTGGGTGGGCGGGCATAGTGGCTCACACCTGTAATCTCAGCACTATGGGAGGCTGAGGCAGGAGGGTCACCTGAGCCTAGGAGTTTGAGACCAGCCTGGGCTACAGAGTGAGACCATATCTTCACAAAAAATAAAAACACTAGCCAGGCATGGTGGCACACACCTGTGGTCCCAGCTACTCAGGAGGCTGAGCAGGGAGGAGTGCGTGAGGCCAGGAAGTCAAGGCTGCAGTGGGCTATGATCATGCCACTGCACTCCAGCCTGGGCAACAGAGCAAGATCCTGTCTCAATAAATAAATAAATAAATAGGCTGGGCACGGTGGCTCACTCCTGTAATCCCAGCACTTTGGGAGGCCAAGGCAGGTGGATCACTTGAGGTCAGAAGTTGGAGACCAGCCTGGCCAACATGGCAAAATCCTATCTCTACTAAAAATACAAAAATGCATGTGCCAGGTGTGGTGACTACTCAGGGAGGCTGAAGCATGAGAATCGCTTGAATCTGGGAGGTAGAAGTTGCAGTGAGCCAAGATTGCACCATTGCACTCCAACCCGGGCAACAGAGCAAGACCCTATCTCAAAATAATTAATTAATTAATTAATTAAAATAAAATTGAATTTAAAAGACTAAAAATGTGTTTTTAAGTAACACAGTCATGCAAATAGTCCATAGTAAGGGATAGGCTCACAGTCCATCAGTAAATAGTGATGCATGAGATCCTTTCCTGTTTGATAACCTGATGAGAATACTGGGAAATACAAAGACTACTGAGTAGGGTAGGAAGCCAACTCAGAGAGCTAAAGTTGCTACTGTTTACCAACTTACTTGGACCAAACAGAAGATGTTAATGGGGATATCTTTAAATATCGTGGCTTGTGGCTGGGCTCAGTAGCTCACATCCGTAATCCCAACACTTTGGAAGGCCAAGGCGGGTGGATCACCTGAGGTCAGGAGTTCGAGAACAGCCTGGCTGACATAGCGAAACCCCGCCTCTACTAAAAATACAAAAAATAGCTGGGCGTGGTGGAAAGCACCTATAGTCCCAGTTACTTGGGAGGCTGACGCAGGAGAATCACTTGAGCCCAAGAGGCAGAGGTTGCAGTGAGCCAAGATTGCTCCACTGCACTCCAGCCTGGGCAACAGAGTGAGGCTCGTCTCAATCAATCAATCAATCAATATCATGGCTTGAGACAACACAGCAACATCTCCATAACCCAGCACTTTGTGTTTTAACATAATCCAGCAAAATAAAGGAGTCTCCTTCTCTGCTGGGAGTGGTAGCTCACGCCTGTAGTCCCAGCTATTCGGGAAGCTGAGGATGAGGATCAGTTGAGCCCAGGAGTTCAAGGCTGCAGTGAGCTGCTATGATCATGCCACTGCATTTCATCCCGGAAGAAAGAGTGAGACCCATCCCCCCCCCAAAAAAAAAAGAGAGAAAAAAAGTTCATGAATCACTAAAAGGATTCCCTGCAGTAGTTAAGACAAACTTTCATCTTACTAAAAAAGTATGTAATGTTTAAATTACTTTTTAAAACATTATGTTGTAATTATTTGTGTATATGTTTGCCTTCCCCAAAGAGAAGTAAACTTCTCTTCTAAATTGTGTCTTGGGCCGGGCACGGTGGCTCATGCCTGTAACCCCAGTACTTTGGGAGGCCAAGGAAGGCAGATCACCTGAGGTCAGGAATTCAAGACCAGCCTTGCCAAAATGGTGCAACCTCATCTCTACTAAAAATACAGAAAATTAACTGGGTATGGTGGCCAGCGCCTGTAATACCAGTTACTCTGGAGGCTGAGGCAGGAGAATCACTTGAACCTGGGAGGTGGAGGTTGCAGTGAGCCAAGATCACGCCATTGCACTCCAGCCTGGGCAACAAGAGGAAAACTCTGTCTCAAAATAAATAAATAAATAATAATAAATTGTGTCTCCCAAAAATTTGTATGTTGAAGCCCTAACCCCTAATATGTTGGTTGTATTTGGAGTAAAGAAATAATTGGCCGGGCGCGGTGGCTCAAGCCTGTAATCCCAGCACTTTGGGAGGCCGAGACAGGCGGATCACGAGGTCAGGAGATCGAGACCATCCTGGCTAACACGGTGAAACCCCGTCTCTACTAAAATACAAAAAAAATTAGCCGGGCGAGGTGGCGGGCGCCTGTACTCCCAGCTACTCGGGAGGCTGAGGCAGGAGAATGGCGTGAACCTGGGAGGCGGGGCTTGCAGTGAGCTGAGATCCGGCCACTGCACTCCAGCCTGGGCAACAGAGCCAGACTCTGTCTCAAAAAAAAAAAAAAAAAAAAGAAATAATTAAGGTTAAATGAGGTCATAAGAGTGGGGCCCTAATTTGATAGGAGAAACCAGAGGGCTCGCTCGATCTCTTTCCAGCATGCTACAAAATTGAGAAGGCAGCTGTCTGCAAGCCAGGAAGGGGGCCCTCCCCAGGACCCAAATCAGCCAACACCCTGATCTGGACTTCTCAGGCCCCAGAACTGTGAGAAATATGTTTCTATTGTTTAAGCACCCCAGTCTATGGTATTTTGTTATAGCAGCTGAGGCTGACTAATCCAGAGGGATTCTATGCTATGTATGTTTCTAGATGTGACACATAGAAGCACCCGGCACAGAGAAGGAACTCACAAAGAGGACCTTGAAATAAGTGAGGCAATCTATATTGTATCTGTTCTTTGTGTTTAAGATCCTCAGACCCTCAGTCTAGCTTGATTCCCTTCTGTCCATAGCACCAAGAAAAATTATCCTTTTCCACCGTTCACAGGAATCTATCTCACCTAGCAAATAACTCAGGACAAATGTTTAAGAGGCTTTCTGTCCTCACTTATTCATTAATCTCCCCTGTCAGCTAGATTCACTGTTTCTTGATTGATACCTTCTCTAACACAGCTATATCCCATCCAGTGGTGTGCTGGTAAATGTTTAACAACCAGCTCTTAGGCAGTGGCATGGGAGAGAGACCCGATTGGTAGGTAGCACTTGCCAGTTTCAGTGGCATAGATACACTTTCATGAGGGCTGATTTCAAGCTACTAGTGTGACTTCATTAAATGCATATTTGAGAAGAGATGAACATAACAGACTCTCACAACCCTACTTTAGCTCACCATTGATTTTCATCTTATCAATAGACAGTGGTTACCAGCATGACCTTGAAGTTGGACAAAGCTAAAATCTAGTCCCAACTCTACTACTGTGTGATGCTGGGCAACTTGTTTAATGTCTCCAAGCGTCCATTTCCTTATTCATAAACTGGAGATAATAATAGCTACCTTAGTTCATAAGTATTAAATGAGAGAAGGCATATCAAGTGCTTACCACAGTGGCTAGCACATAGTAGGTGCTTAAGAAATATTAGCTATTTCATGTTCAGAAGGCAGATTTTAAAAAAAGAAATATTAGGCCGGGCGCGGTGGCTCAAGCCTGTAATCCCAGCACTTTGGGAGGCCGAGACGGGCGGATCACGAGGTCAGGAGATCAAGACCATCCTGGTTAACACGGTGAAACCCCGTCTCTACTAAAAAATACAAAAAAAACCTAGCCGGGCGAGGTGGCAGGCGCCTGTAGTCCCAGCTACTCGGGAGGCTGAGGCAGGAGAATGGCGTAAACCCGGCAGGCGGAGCTTGCAGTGAGCTGAGATCCGGCCATTGCACTCCAGCCTGGGTGACAGAACGAGACTCCGCCTCAAAATAAATAAATAAATAAATAAATAAATAAATAAATAAATAAATAAATAAAAATAAAAATAAAAATAAATTTAAAAAAAGGAAAGGGGATAAAAATAAAAGGAAAACTGTTAAGACCTTAGGAATTTCTAGAAACGTGGATAGGGAGATGGGGGAGGTGTGGTGAGAATCTCTCCTTGGTGAACACAGCCAGGCAGAAATGAGTGGGGAGCAGGGAAAGAAAATCTGTTTCAAGGGGTGGATGGCAGGAAGCACTAGGGATGAGGCAAGGGTGTGATCCCATTCCAGGAGCCTGGGGGCTAGACAAGGCTGGGCTTGGTATCTCTGGGGCTAGGGGACTGCCTATTGGTGGCTATTGTGACATCCTCTGTGAACCAACACAGGCAATCTCTGGGCGCCCCTAGGCAGCCTCCAAAGGGTCTAAGTCACCAGGGGGATGCAGGGCAGCTGCTCTAGCAGCCAGATGCTCTTCTAGAGGCAGCCTCAGGGGTGCAGTTGGGATGGCCCAGGACACCTCAGGGATGCGGGTTCTCAGTGAGCCTGAGCAGGGCGCACCTGTTAGGTGGCGTGAACAGGCGCTTGGGAAGAATCAGTACAGGAGGCTGACATGAGACTTTCAGGCAGTAAAGGCCTTCTCCTTCCAGACAAGCCTGGGTATACACACTGTGACCCTCCACCCACAAAATGCCCCCCAGCGAGGCTCTTCAGTACCCTTCACTGGGCCGCAGAGAAGATCAGTAGAGCGGATCCATGATGTTTGTGACGGAATCTCCAAGGATAGTCTTCTCCCATTCCAGCAGCTGACTCACCAATCCCCGATTTGGACACATGTTGTTTTTGCATTTCTTGACATAGGCCCAGGACCTCTATGAATACAAAGAGAGAAAGTGAACTTCAGGATTGGTCCTGGGCCCTTTCCACTAGGATCAGAGGCAGCTTTCAGAGACAAGAGGCACTTGCACAGTGCCAGCAACACGGCTTAAGGGCTGGACGCAGAAACAGGGCAGCCTGGCATGAATGCATCAGTGCTGGGAGTCATGGGAGCTGGCTCTGCCTCGGGCAAGCCCCTCTGCTTCTAAATCTGGTGACAGAAATAATTCCTAATTCAAACAGCTCCTGGGAAGATTGAGACAACATACATGAAACCACCTGTGGATGGCAAACACTATGCCAAGCCTAGCACAGTCTCAACAAAAGTTTGCATTGTGACTGGACTAATTAATGGAAAGAGGCAGAGAACTGTGGGCAAATTCTCTGAAGAAGGAAAATTCAAGCTGCCCTCCTCAGGCATCCACCTTAAAGTACAGGAAGGGTTGCTGCATGAAGGAGGGTGAGCACCTGGTCTCCCTCTGGATTGAGGACAAAAGAAAAAGGGAAAGGGAAAGGCAACAGTGGTGCCTGAAATTAGGAACAGAAGGAAATGACCGGGTACAGTGGCTCACGCCTGTAATCCCAGCACTTTGGGGGGGCCAAGATGGGTGGATCACCTGAGGTCA
Organism: Papio anubis; assembly: GCF_008728515.1. Classification (NCBI taxonomy): domain Eukaryota; kingdom Metazoa; phylum Chordata; class Mammalia; order Primates; family Cercopithecidae; genus Papio; species Papio anubis. Next base: position 8,113 of record NW_022160636.1, on the reverse strand, counting down.
GGAGTTCAAAACCAGCCTGGTCAATGTGGCAAAACCCTGTCTCTACTAAAAAAATACAAAAATTAGCCAGGTATGGTGGCACATGCCTGTAATCCCAGCTACTTGGGTGGCTGAGGCAGGAAAATCGCTTGAACCTGGGAGGCAGAGGTTGCAGTGAGCCGAGATTGCGCCACTGCACTCCAGCCTGGGTGACAGAGCAAGACTCAAGACTCTGTCTCAAAAAAAAGGGAAGGAAGTGATGTCAACCCAAAAAAGGCCATATATGAGAAGCCCACAGCTAATATCATACTCAATGGTGAAAGATAAAGCTTTTCCTCTAAGATCAGGAATGAGGCAAGGGTGCCTGCTTTCGTCACTTCTGTTCAACATAGTACTAGAAGTCCTAGCCAGAACAATGAGGCAAGAAAAAGAAATAAAAGGCATCTACATTGGATAGGAAGAAGTAAACTTTCCTCTGGTTTGAAGATGACATTATTTCATATGTAGAAAACCCTAAAGATTACACACACACACACACACACACACACACACAGAGCTAATAAATTCAACAAGGTTGGCCGGGTGTGGTGGCTCAAGCCTGTAATCCCAGCACTTTGGGAGGCCGAGGTGGGCGGATCACAAGGTCAGGAGATCGAGACCATCCTGGCTAACACGGTGAAACCCCATCTCTACTAAAAATACAAAAAATTAGCCGGGTGTGGTGGCTGGCACCTGTAGTCCCAGCTACTTGGGAGACTGAGGCAGGAGAATGGCGTGAACCCGGAAGGCAGAGTTTGCAGTGAGCTGAGATTGTGCCACTGCACTCCAGCCTGGGTGACAGAGCAAGACTCCGTCTCAAAAAAAAAAAAAAAAAAGCAAGGTTGAAGGATACAAAACATGCAAAAATTAGTTGCATGTCTATATACTAACAATAAACAATTCAAAAAGGAAATTAAAAAAACAATTCCATTTACAGTAGCATCAAAAAGAATAAAATATTTAACCAAGGAGGCAAAAGGCTTGTACACTGAAAACTGCAAGAAATTAAAGACACAAACAAATGAAAAGACATCCTGTGTTCATGGGTTGGAATGCTTAGTATCATTAAGATGCCAATACTACTCAAAGCAATCCACAAGTTTAAGGCAATCCCTACCAAAATCCCAACAGCATTTTTTGTAGAAATAGAAAAATCCATCCTAAAATTCATATGGAATCTCAAGGGACTCCATAAAAAAAAATCTTTAAAAAGAACAAAGTTGTATGTCTCACACTTCCTGATTTCAAACCTTCTAAAACAAAGCTATAATAATCAAAACAGTATGGTATGGACATGAACACAAAGAGACCAATGGAATACAACAGCCAGCCTAGCATAGAAATAAACCCTTACAAATATGGTCAAGCAATTTTTTTTTTTTTTTTGAGACTGAGTATCACTCTGTTGCCCAGGCTGGAGTTCAGTTGTGCAATCTCAGTTTACTGCAACCTCCGCCTCCTGGGTTCAAGTGATTCTTGTGCCTCAGCCTCCCAAGTAGCTGGGATTACAGGCATGCGCCACCAGGCCTGGCTCATTTTTGTATTTTTAGTAGAGACGAGGTTTTGCCATGTCAGCTAGGCTGGTCTCAAACTCCTGACCTCAGGTGATCCGCCCACCTCTGCCTCCCAAACTGCTGGGATTACAGGTGTGAGCCACTGCACCCGGTCTGTCAAGCAATTTTTGATAGTATGCCAAGACCATTCAATGGGGGAAAAGGACAGTCATTTCAACAAATGGTGCTAGGAAAACTAGATATCCCCATGCAAAAGAATGAAATTGAAAACAGGAAATCAATAGAGAAAATCAACAAAACCAAAAGCCACTTCTTTGAAAAGATCAATAAAATCGATACTTCCTCTAGCCAGGCTAACTCAGAGAAGACACAATTACTAATATCAGAAGTGAAAGAGGAAACATTGCTAAAGATCCCACAGATATTAAAAGGAGAATAAAAGAATATTCATACCCACAAATGTGATTGATCAATTCCTTGAAAGACACAATCTGCCAAAACTCACACAAGAAGAAACAGACAATCTGAATAGGCCTACATATATTAAAGAAATTGAGTAGTGGTGGGCGCCTGTAGTCCCAGCAGCTCAGCAGGCTGAGGTAGGAGAATGGCATGAACCCAGGAGGCGGAGCTTGCAGTGAGCCGAGATCGTGCCACTGCACTCCAGCCTGGGTGACAGAGTGAGACTCCGTCTCAAAATAAATAAATAAATAAAATAATAATAAATTGAATCAATAATTAGTAATCTTCCAAAACAGAAAGCACCTAGCATAGATGGGTTTATTGGTGAATTCCACATATAATGGAATATTTATTATTCAGCCTTAAAAGGAAGGAACTTACATAAGGTACCTAGAGTACTCAAATTCACAGAGACAGAAAGTAGAATGGTGGTTCCCATGTGGTGATGAAGGGGGGAAAGTAAAGAGTTGCTGTTTCAGGTTTGCAAGATGGAAAAGTTTGGGAGATTAGTTGCACAATAATGTGAGTGTACTTAATGCTCCTAAGCTATACATTTTAAAATGGTTAAGATGGTAAATTTTTTGTTATATATATATGTGTGTGTGTGTGTGTGTGTGTGTGTGTGTGTATGTTTTTTTTTGGTTTTTTGAGACAGAGTTTCGCTCTTGTCACCCAGGCTGGAGTGCAATGATATAATCCCGGCTCACTGCAGCCTCTGCCTCTCAGCTTCTAGCGATTCTCCTGCCTCAGCCTCCAGAGTAGCTGGGATTACAGGCATGCGCCACCGTGCCCAGCTAATTTTTATATTTTCAGTAGAGACGGGGTTTCACTATGTTGGCCAGGCTGGTCTCGAACTGCTGACCTCAGGTGATCTGCCTGCCTCGGCCTCCCACAGTGCTGGGATTACAGGCGTGAGCCACCGCGCCCAGCCTGTTATGTATATTTTAACCACAAAGTTTTTAAAAGTGGTGTGAGGGGCAGAGCTTGCAGTTATAAGGTTTACTATGTCCTCACTGGGTCAGAATAAGCCCTGAAGGAAGAATCATAAACCACACATCCCCCTTCCAGCCCAGAAGGCATCTGCTGGGACTCTCACAGCAAATGCAGCAGGCAGGAGAGACACGTGCTGTCGACCTCATTCTACCGACTGAAGGGATAGAAGGGTGAAGGGGTGTACTCAGGTCACATGTGGTAAGGGGCAAAGCCCAGGCTGCAAGGCCAGTGTTCTCCCTGCCGCCTCAGGGCCCTGTTAAAAACCCAGACTCTCCAGCCGTGCTTTGGATTCCAGCTTTGCCATTTACAGCTCTGGGGCTTAAGGCAAAGTACCCGGCCTCTCCAGACCTCCCACAAAATGGGGATAAAAGCAATAGCTATGCCACAGGGTCATTGTGAAGGTGTTTTAACGACATATAAATACTTACCAGGCAGGTAGGAGTCAGTGTTTGTTAGTTATTATAGTGTCTCTGGAGTTTTGTTATTATTTGAAGGTCTTTAAAAGACAAAGGTACTCCTAGAAGTTTAAAGGCACCGAAATTGATTTTTTTTCTCTCTTTTTTGTTTGTTTGAGACAGCGTCTGGCTTTGTTGCCCAGGCTGGAGTGCAGTGGTATGATCACAGCCCACTGCAGCCTTCACCTCCCAGGATCGAGCCATTCTCCTATCTCAGCCTCCCAAGTAGCTGGAACTACAGGTGTGCAACACCACACCCAGCTAATTTTTGTATTTTTTGTAGAGACAGGATTTTGCCATGTTGCCCAGGCTGATCTCAAACTCCTGAGCTCAAGCGACCCACCCACCTCCGCCTCCCTAAGTGCTGAGATTATAGGTGTGAGTCACCGTGCCCAGTCTGCTTCTACTTCTTTTGGGCACACACCCAGGAACAGAATTCCTGGATATCCAAGACTCTTTCTAGGCCAGGCGCAGAGGCTCATGCCTGTAATCCCAGGAGGCAGTGGCAGGTGGATCACCTGAGGTCAGGAGTTCGAGACCAGCCCGGCCAACATGGCGAAACCCCGTCTCTACCAAAAATACAAAAATTAGCTGGGCGTGGTGACACACACCTGTAATCCCAGCTACTCAGGAGGCTGAGGCAGGAGAATGGCTTGAACCCAGGAGGCAGAGGTTGCAGTGGAGGTTCAAGAATCACTTGAACCCAGGAGGTGGAGATTGCACCACTGCACTCCAGCCTGGACAACAGAACTAGACTCCATCTCAAAAAAAAAAAAAAAAAAAAAAAAAAGAGCCTTTCTAGCCTGCAACTTCACCCGCAAAGTGCATACACGGGTGACAACCAAACCCACTGGCTAATGGGTTTTATTCTTTGTCCCTCTCCTTCCCCCAAACACATCCCTGGGTAAATGTCAGGGCTTTGCAGGTCCTATCAAGCCCTCTGAGATCACGAACAGGCTGTGACAGGCGGGGCAGACACCCGAAAAAGGCGCTGTCTCAGAGTCAGGAGCCCCGAGATCTGCCTGGGTTTGCCACAATGGGTCCCTGCTTCCCTCTCCTCTCTGGACCCTGCGCCCAAGGCATAGGGAGATAGGCGGGGGTGGGTGGGCGCCTGTGCTGCAGCTCTGGGACTCCAAGCAGTTCTCCCTTGGGCAACACCAAACAAACACCGGTGGACAGACTGACAGCAGTGGGGGCCATGCCGAGGGGGCTGCAGGACAGCCTGACCTGGCCTGAGTCCCTGGGCCAGTCCTGTGTATCCAGCCTCAGGCCTCAAGCCTGCAACGCTGGGGCCTTGCCCTTGGGTGACATGGGCTGGGGGGCACCCTAGACTTGGAGTTATCTGGGATTCTTCCTCCCAAAGCAGTGCCAGGGCCCCACTCCTCCCAGGTCGCACTCTGACCCCACCTCCCAGGGTGTGGCATGTTGTGAGCCCGGCTCGGGGAACGCATACCTGCAAGGTCTGCTCGTTACAATGCATGAGGTAGGCTATGATGGCGGCACAGCTGCGGCTGATACCTTGGGTGGAAAAGACCAGAATGACAGAGCCAAGGTGAAGGTGAACATCTGCAAAAAGAAGTGGGGGGTTGGGTCATGCCTGGCCCTCCTCCCTGTGGGCCTGGGTTGCTGTCAGACACTGGCCTCCATGGGCCCATGGTCCAAGCATGAGTTCAAGACCAGCCCACATGACCTCGGCAAGTCCCATGATTTCTCTGGGAGCCCATTTCATTGTCTAACAAGTGGGCATCCCTCAGTCCTGGCTGGAAGTTCCAGAAAATCATGCCTGGGCAACCAGCATCACCTGGCAAAGACCTTCTGAACTGCAGGCTTCTAGCACAGGAAGCTCTGCTACCGATGGGGCGGATGGGACCACCATCATTCCAAGAACAGTCAGGAACTGACAGAGCCAGGGTAGCCTGTGTGCCAATCCTGACTGCCACTCACTGGCCATGGGGCTTGGGGGCAAGTTACTTCCTTTCCTTTCCTTCCCCTCTCTGCTCTCTTCTCCTTTCGCCTCTCCTCTCTACTCCTCTCCTCTCCTCTCCTTTCCTTCTTTCTTTGTTGAGACAGAGTTTCACTCTTGTTGCCCAGGCTGCAGTGCAATGGCACACTCTCAGTTCACTGCAACCTCCACCTCCTGGGTTCAAGCGATTCTCCTGGCTTAGCCTTCCCAAGTAGCTGGGATTACAAGTGCCTGCTACCACGTCCAGCTAATTTTTTGTATTTTTAACAGAGATAAGGTTTCACCATGTTGTCCAGGCTGGTCTCCAACTCCGGACCTCAGATGATCTGCCTGCCTTGGCCTCTGAAAGTGCTGGGATTATAGGCATGAGCCACTGCGCCCAACTTTTTTTTTTTTTTTTTTTAATATAGACATGCAGTCTCACTATGTTGTTCAGGCTGGTCTTGAACTCCTGACCTCGGGTGATCTGCCCACCTCATCCTCTCAAAGTACTGGAATTACAGGTAAGAACCACTGTGCCCAGCCTATTTTTATTTTATTTTAGAGACTGGGTCTTGCTCTGTTGCCTAGGCTGGAATGCAGTGATGTAATCACAGCTCACTGCCACCTTGAACTCCTGGGCTCAAGTAATCCTCCTGCCTTAGCCTTCAGGGTAGCTGGGACCACAGGCATGCGCCACCATGTCTAGCTAACTTTTTTGTACAGATGGGGTCTCACAATGTTGCCCGGGCTGGAGGGTAAGTTACTTGAAGCCACAGTGTCCTCATCTGGAAAATGGGATCACAGTATACTACCTCCTCCATGTGGTTTGGTTGTGTTCTGTACTGAGCCCAGTGCCTGGCACAGAAATATCAGCTCTAATCACAGCACCCCTGAAGCTGTGAGTCCTGCCCAGGGAGAGGAAACCTAAGATGGCACCCGAGGCTGGTCTGGCAACCCTCAGGAACTGAAGATTAGCATGCCAAGTGCAAAATCACAGATTGCCAGGGCTAAAGGAAGACACAGAGATGACGATGGCCACCTTCCTCACCATCTGAATAAAGGAACTGAGCGTGTAGTTTAATCCACTGACTGGCTCAGTGCTACCCAGGGAGGCAGGCTGGATGGGGGCCCTCTTTGGGCCACAAGGCTCTGACACCTCGAGGTGGGACACATGGGAAGTCTCGGCCTCAGGCCCTAGTCGAGTGACATTTGACATGTGCTAGGCAAATAAAGGATGGTTGGGGCTGGGTGCGGTGGCTCACGCCTGTAATCCCACTACTTTAGGAGGCTGAGGCGGGTGGATTGCTTGAGCTCAAGAGTTCAAGACCAGTTTGGGCAACGTGGCAAAATCCCATCTCTACTAAAACTACAAAAATTAGTTGGGTGCGGTGGTGAGTGCCTGTAGTCCCAGCTACTCAGGAGGCTGAGGTAGGAGGATTGCTTGAGCCCCGGAGGTGGAGATTGCAGTGAGCCAAGATTGTACCACTACACTCCAGCCTGGGTGAACAAGCCAGACTCTGTCTCAAAAAAATAAAATTTAAAATAAGGGATGGTTGGGCCAAAACGCCATGCTCCAGCCCCTGGTACAGTGGCTCAGGCCAGGAGCTGTTGGTGCCAGACAGGCAGGCACGGGGTGGGGACTCCAACCTGACTCAGCCCTGCTCTCTCTACACATCTTACTCTCCTCAGGCAATCTGGAGCCACAGGAACGAGTTAAAAATCCATTCGTGATGAATTAAGTAACTGGTGGGCACCACTTGGGTGTGGTGGCTCATGCCTATAATCTCAGCACCTTGAGAGGCTGAGGTAGGAGGATCGCTTGAGGCCAGGAGTTCAAGACCTGCCTGGGCAACATAGCAAGACCCCAACTCCACCAACCAACCAACAAACCAAAACAAAGAAAATCTTGGAAGTGAGAACTGAAAGAGCTTTGTAGTCTTCCTTCCGTTCCACCCACATCCCACAGACCAAGGATGAAGGCGGGGATGGAGAGAGACTTACCTCCTGGTCCCCAGAGCACAGCCTAGAGCCTCCATGAGCATGTGTGCTTGTGGGTAGCCATCACCCTCATTTTACAACAAGCCCAGAAGGGCACAGCCATCTAGCCAGGGCCAGAGCCCAGGACGCTCAGCTCACAATCTTGGGCCCCACTGCCCTCAAGGTAAACACCACTGTTGCTCGTTTCACTGAGGGCTCCCGAGAAGTTGGACGTGTCCTGGAGCTTATCTCACCCAGGTGGGGCATATGCTGAGCTGGGCCCTTTCTCTCCAGAGCATGGGGAGTCGTGATCCAGAATAAGCCTGTGAAGGAGGCTCCACTGCCCCTCTGCTTCCCAGACACAGGCCAGTTGCTACCCGGCCAAGGAACGCTCCTTACCAATGAAGTGACACATGTGGCGTAAGAAGGGGAGAATCTGGGCTTCTGGGGAATCTTCTATCTGGATGTGCAGAAGCCTGTCAGGATCGCCTGCAAAACTACATGGAAAGACCGCACAGGTCATCGGGTGGAATGCAGAATGCAAGCCGCCCCACTGCGGGGTTTTCATCGCAGCAGGAGGGCCACAGGGAGGACGCTGAGCTTGTGTAAGGCGGAATGTGCACAGGTAGCTCAGCCTCTCCTGGAAAACAACATCCAGGCTGGGTGTGGTGGCTCATGGCTCTAAGCCCAGTAATTTGGGAGACAGAGATGGGAGGATCACATAGCCAGACCCTCGTTTTTTTTTTTTT